>NW_020438875.1:1001798-1013824 GCF_000699045.2 Agrilus planipennis | reverse complement strand
GAACCCATTAGCTTAATTAGCTTACTTGCTTGATTATGTTTTACTATAGGATTTACGAAAGCTTTCGATGCTTTAAGGACAGTTTAATTCTGTTAAATATAATTGAGGTAAAAATTTATCCTATCAAAATAACCCTTTCATCAGGCACTTCATTTAAAAACTTCTGTTCAAAAATATACTTTTCAATATTTCAATTATTATTTTTTATTAAAATTGATATGATTTCTTTTCTCTATTATAAAACTAATAAAATTTAGCACCGTTTTTTGATGCATTTTGGTTTTCAAAAATTGAACCTATTTAAAATTAACTACTACAAATTTTAAAGCTTTTAATGAAATTATTAAGAAAATCTTTTTGTCGCGGTGTTTATTTGCGTGTTATTATTTTCTTTCCACGGTGTCAAACTTTTAATGCATCAGTGATCATTCCAATTTTCCCGACTTCAGCATACAATATATTCGATATTTTGATAATAAAGTGTATATGTATGTATGTAGTTTTTCGTACAGAACACAACAACCCGAACAGTGAATGAAGCGTCTGAAATTCTTTTTAACAAAGTATTATTTTTAATGAGTGCCGATGTATAGGTACCTACAGATTCATATATGGTTATGTATACGATAAATACATATATATATATACATATATATAGAGGAATGTATGTATGGATGGATATGTATGTATACGGGCACGTTACACGGGGGGATGATTCGACTTTTGCGTGATGACTTCGACTAGTAATATCTCGAAGTGGATGGTATAACTGAAGAGGGAGAGATAAAACTCATTTGCATGCAGCTTTGCTACATATCACGGTGGGTTTTTGTTCAAAAGAATCAAATGAAAGCTCTCTGCGGCTAAAGACTCTATCGACTTAACTAAAAGCTCTTTACGGGGTCGAACTTCGATGGTTCACTTAAAAAGAGGCTTCAAAGGCGATGTATTCCTTTGTATTTATCTAAGCATATTAAACATCTACCTATATAAATATAATAAGTCAAGTACAAGATACACCAGGTGAAGAGTGATGAGCAAAAATAGTGTTTTGTCTTTTCTTGGTCTTATATATTTAGTGAGACCAAAACTTGATGTTACTTAAAATTATACAACCAAGGCTGTTACGACGATCGATCTCGCAAGTACAAAATCGAATCCAAGACGTACTGTCAAAAAGCAAGACGAAGACCAACAGTAAATGCGCTACACTAAGATCAACGTAATATTAGTACTGTTTTGGTCTTACGTTTGCTTATTATATTACGTGTAGCCGTAACTGTAAACAAGTATTCAGAAGAAAGTCTTTCACTCAAATGTCTATAAAATAACAGAGTAGAGTCAAAGTCCGAAACACGTTTTACGTTTTATGCTGAAAATTTTAAGAAATAATTTATTTTTAAGTTAAATTTGGAATAAAGTGATTAATTAGGGTAACGCTACAAAGAACTCTTTTGATTTTAGAGGCAGAAGAATTACCTTCGGTAGGTACTGTTTAATTGAATAATAAATAAATTAATTTAATAATAATAACTCATCGCTTCCTCTTTATAAGAAAATTTAATGTTATAGGACCATGTTTTTGAGAATTTAAGATAAACATTATTATAATTCAGAACTATTCATTATTTTTATTAAACAATTTTGTGTTATAACGAGACGGAAAACACTGTAAATTATTAGATAATTGCTATTTTTCCTGTTTAGAAATTGGCGATTGACTTTGATGTCCTGTTGTAGTACATCATGTAAAAATATTTTTTACTTATAAAATGGAAATCTCATCATCAGATGAACTAGCAATAGTCATACTTTTTGGAGATTTTGTCTCTTGTTAATCTTTCGTAGGTGATAGAGAGATGAATTAGAATTATGCGACGGAGAACCACGTAAATTATGCTTTGTGCATAGGCCCCAGTGTTTGATTAGTTCACGCAATCCGCATAATAAAATGCAGTTATATATCAATTGCACCAAAGGAAATTTTTTAATTAAAACTTATTTAATTATTTAACTTTAACAAAGTTAATGAAGTTTTTTCAATATTCTATTCCAATTCAAAATGATAAAATTTCCAATCCAGAATGATATCTAAAACTTTTACTTTTAGACAGAAAGTATATTAATACGTATACACATAAATATAAAATTTNAAATAATTACTTATTATTCGTTAAATTGTCGTAGTTTCCCACCGCTAATGTACATAAATTTTTAAGTAGTAAATAATAAAAATAAAATAAAAATACTAAGATCTGGCGTTATAGGAAGATGATAAAAATGTCATGAATAGAAAAGGTTAGAAATGAGGAGATATTAGAAAGAGCAGTGGACAAAGGGCGTTATGAAAATCAATAAGAAATAGGCGAGATAAGTTGGTAGGAGGCCTTCTCAGACATGAAGAAGAGAGAGTTAGAGACATATTAGAAGTAGAAGTAGGAGTTAAGAGGGGTAGAGATAGGTCTAGAAACTAGAAATCAGTTTGAAAATAGTTTAAGATGGGAAGACATGAAAGTACATGTCGAAACAGTCTTCGGACTGAAAGCCTTACGATGATGATGAAATAATTAATAAGACAATTAAGCTTAAAAATGATTACAGCAAATGGTGAAATAATATGTTAAGTAGATAGTTGTATCTCAAAAATTTTTTATAGATTATAATTTTCCGTTTTCCTTTTGTATGTTTTTGGGATTACATGACTCGAATAAGTGCTTTTTTATGATTATTATTTCAAACGCCAAAATTTTTTGGAAAATGCAGTACATTATAATGTAGATACGTAATACATAGTACCTTGCAGTCAATAGTATAATTAAAACCGAAAAAGCTATTATTCCATGTAGGTTAATAGCGGTCCGCAAAGCAGTTCTCTTCTGAAAATGATATCCGTAGGTTGCGTGTAGTGGGTAGAGCTTTCATACTGCTCATAATATACATACATGGGCGAAGTGAGTTAGATATTCACGTACCTACCAAGTAAGTACGTCAGTTAAGTATTATGAAGAGCGGTAGTGGTTGAAAGCAAGAAGCCCATCACGCAATTAAGGGCGGTTTCCGTCCGCAGGATCTTTTCTTACGGCTCGAGTTCTTTTTGAATCCTTTTCGCTGCTCATTACAGTCCTTCCGGAACAAAGCACTGGCCCATTTTGCAACTTTCGCAAACGATCTGTATGGTCTTTAGTCATTCAACGTTTTAAACGCCAAGACATTTCGCTTTAATCTTGATGAAGGACCAGTTCCTTAGAATGGGATGGTGATGCAGTGCCGCTGCCGTCACTAGTACTGCCGTTGATGCTCCTGCTGCCGCGGCTTTCCTGCCGCAGTTCTCATCATTAACACGCCGTCCGTCGCGTTTCCATCTGTCACCGCAACGGACTTTACGGTCGCTGTAGTCGTTACAGCGTTGACACGTTTCACTTTTTTAAATCGAATCTCACGCCTTTATTATAGTCGAATCTGAGGTACTAGCGACGGTTTGTTTGGAAGGACTAAGCAACTGCAGAACATAGAATTTTAGTAAAATGAATAATAAATAGTTAATTCATACGTGCTGAATGAGTTATAGCTCTTCTTCCTAATTTTATTATTTTACAATTAGTTCTTACCGTCTATTTAGGAACATCACCACTTATGCAACCCCTTAAATAAAATGGGGTAACAGTGAGTAGCGTGTCAGTTAACGCTTAGTTTTTGTGTTTGTTTAATACTGATGGAGGTGCACTTTTTATTGCTCCAATTAAATAAATATAATAAGCTCATTTAATCTGTTTGTAATTACCACGCGTTCTGGAGTTTGGTAAAATATACGTATTTAATTAGCACGTTTTGTCACTGTAAGTACTGTATTATAAACAGTAATATAACAGAAACTTTTTGTAGAAAGTAGCGATCTAACTTGCTGTAGAAATTTTTGCGAATATTAAAATAATATCAATAACTGATTTCATAAATGAATCAAAACGAAATGTAAAGTAGGGAAGCCCTTTGAGTAGATTAAATGTTAATAATTTTTTTTTTTCGTTTACAATTAAGTAAAATATCTACTAATATTTATTAGATTGAAATTTTCTTGTACTTGAATTTTATAGAGACGTCAAAATTATCTTATTTTTGTATAAGTTACCGGCGATATAAAATTTCAGTTTTTAGAAAATATATCCACGGCATGATCGTTGATCTCCTTCGTATTCGTGATTATTTATTAATTCATTTTAATTATACTATCAGAAAAAATAAATTTTCGTAACTAAAGGATAGTTTACAAAGTTTATTCTATTTGCTGCAATTGCATCATATGCAAATTAATACAGATGAGACATATAGGTTTAAGTCTTATTCATCTTATACAAAAACACTAATTAAAAGAAAGTTGGTAGATAATCGTAACCACACGTTCAGGAATAGTAACAACATTGATTACCAAAAAGATAAACAACAGTATTGATTTTCTTTATAAAATATAGTTAATGTTACGTGTGACATGATAATAATAATAAAAAATTAAAGTCACGATCTGTTTTAACATTGATATGAATTAATATTCTACACCCGTATAGATTACCTCAAATTTAATCCTTTCTTTCCTCATTAAATTTGAGGTAATCTATGGAGGGTAGAATAGAAATAGATTATTAAATATGAACCTCTATTAAATAAAAAACAATAAATTTCTTCAATGTTGAAGTACATTTCTATTTTACAACACCTGTGTTAATATTACTGTTTAATAAGCATTTTTCTGGCCTTTTTATGCTCAAACAAAGTTATAAAAAGAAGTAATTTTAACATTGAACAGGACAGGGTTTAGTAACGATTTGTTTGTAGGTGTCTATACATAATACATATACCCACAAAAATTAAAGATAAACTTAATGCTTATTTTTTCTAATTAATCCAAAAACAACTACTATTTTTAGTTAAAATGTGTTGATTTAATTACAAAAAAGAATTTGTAACTACAAAATAAGAGTTCGTGGTAGGTATTAGACATAGGTGGTGGACACCTTTTTGTCTTAGAAAGGTAGATACCTCATTTTTGTTTTAGAAAAGTAATTAAAGTTCATTATCAAATTATGGTTATATCAAATTGTTTCCAAAAATTTAAATATATGGGGAAATTGTATGATAAAAAATACTACGAAAATAAAAATTGAAAATGGTTCTTGAAAAGTAGCAATACTATCTACTATTTAGTTAACAGTGGTTGTAGTACAATAATTTAACTGTATTTGTAAAGATGTAGTAATAAGAAATCGATATATGCAAATTACGATTAAAATTTATAAGAAATGGTAGTTTGATATTTTACTGCAATTTTGAAATTCGCATCGGCAACGTCGCATCTTTTCCTTGACGTCGTCACATTGAAGTGAGACGAAAGGACGGCTGCAGGGAAAAAAAGGAAAAAAGCTCCAATGAAAGTACAGCTCCGGCCTACTCTGTGAGAATTTTTAATTATCCCAGCCCACAAGGCTTTGTGTTTATTCGTTGATTTGAAAAGTGCTTCGTTATTTGAATACGTGTACTAAAACAAGGAGTGTTTTAAATATGGATGGTCTCAGGTTTCCATGTTCTCCCCACCCACCCCCTCACCCCCCGACCGGCGGGAAACGTGACATGTACAAAATATATGCAAATCCTAAGGATGAATATGGATTAATAATACTAAGGCGATGGGAGATTGATATAGCAATAGTCAGTACGTATGGGTGTGTATTCTACACTGACGAATGTACATAAGTACGTGTACACACACGTACGTGTATACCTTTATGGTAGGATAATATTGCGTTTTTGTTTCTGGTACTTACGGTGGGTTTAAGAATATTACGCACCGTTCGCCATTCCATTAAGGTTTGACTCGTTATTACTTTTTCTTTTAATACAGTCGTCCGTGGTACAAAAGAAACTTATGTGGTAACTCCTACGTAATTTCCACGTTGCGCCGTATGTTTTCCAGCAACGGGAGCATTCTTTGGCTCCGCACTCGTTATATTAAGAAAGCGCTCGGCTGTTGTTTCGTTCAATAGGAAAAGGTACCATTAATAATGACTGCATCACTGCCACCCTATTCAACACAAAACCGAGGCGGCATAGACGTAGAAATTCACTTATGACCACACTATAAATTCATTTTCTTCTCTGAAAATACTGAACGATGAATTGTAAAAGCTTTCGCTAATCCTTACTTCCTAGTAAAGAAAAATTGGTGTAATGGATCCAGAAATCATTGCAGTAGTAAGTTTACATTATTTTTGAAAGCAAGCGAATGTACCCACGTGTGTGTGTACGTACGTACGCGATCATTTTTGGTAGGACGAAATCTACCGAATTAAAAATTACATTGACTCTGTTAAGATGTTGGTTCAAACGTATTAACATCAATATCATCAGAAAAGGCTGCGAAAATAGCAAATGTTAATGTTTAATAGATATGATTTCTTTTGGGGGGAAGGGATTAATACTGTTTGATGTTATTTATTATTTTTTTTAATTATATTTCATTCAATATACTCAAAAAGCATCGTCGTATAGAACTTATGAAGAAATCTTGAATTTGAATCAGAATGTCAGCTTATTAACCGCAACATATACAAATTTAGCAGTCCTTATACCATAACCTAATACAAATAGTGAGTGGCACCCCTATAAAGATGATAAACGTTTGGTTACTCTTCGAGAATATTGATTACAATTTTTCCAGTTCATTGTTTTTTATAATGGCTATGCGATGTTTAAAAACATTTTTCTATTAGATGAGACGTTTGTTTTTGTAATATTGTTAGTTTTCCTACCCCCGTCTTTCGTTACGTATGGTGGGTGAATGGATAAAAACCAGATAAAAAAATAACATTCCATACATTGTGCCTTCATTAAAGTTTTATTTAATTAATACTAACCCGAGAAGAGAGAGGTAGCTCTAATAGCCATCCGGAGCGGATCAGGCTGTAGTAGAGATGCCCTGTTACGATATCTATATAAGGCCCCGATCAGGTAGTAAAAACGGTCCCTTGTTTGAAATCCCTTATCTATCCCGATACGACCCTGACTTGGTTGCCGTATTATAAACCTATACGAAATTCCTAATCTATCCCAGTACGGTTGTGATAAAATTATTTTATTGTAATCCTTTCAGGGAAGCCCTTACTTGTCCTGATGAGTCTTTTACAATATGTGTTATTGAACATTAATTTCTCGACGAAATGGACTTTAACTATTATAATAAGATCTTACATTCTTACATAGTTTGAGTGTGTAAGTTCAAAATTTTATATTCTAAAAATTAATAAACAAAAAATATTTAATTACAAATAATTAGTTGTAATTACTTAAATCTTATTTTAATCTTGACCAATCAGGTCAAGACCATACAAAATATTCGAATACGCTCGGTGTAGATGAACCTAGTCAGGACCATACAAGGTATCCTCATTTGTTCCATGTAGGTTAACCTAGTCAGGATCATACAGGGTACCCTGATATGAATCATATAAGGTGCCTCTCTCCGGAGAGCTGCGTTACATTTTTTATCCGGTCCTGGTCAGATTTACGTATTGGTACCCTAATAGGGTAGCTGAGATGCCGATTCGGATCCTCACCTTTTTTATATTCTACTCGGGAAATATTAGAATCCGTTATAAATTTTGTCTAGAATTAGATGTTCAAACGGAAATCATCAGCCGAACAATTATATTTTTTAAAATATTATACAAAATTTAATTTAATTACCGATAAATTGCAAGAAAATTTTTCCAGTTGTGTAGTTAATTCAAATCATGCATAGATTTATTTATTGAGCAATCCAGCTGTAATTAAGATTACGTATGCATTCGTTGTAGACTTTTCTCTGGTATCTACTACAATTTTGCTTGTTATGATAAGTAAACTGTTCTCTAATCTTCTTAATTATAATTCGTATATCTTGTGTGATGTTTTACTATTGTATATGTTACAGTTGATATGCTTACTTGGCTAGTTTGTAATTAATGTGGATATTCGATAGTATCTACAGTAATCCTCTATAGCTCGAATATCAAGGGTGACGCCAAAAAACTCGAGTTATAGAGTTTTAGACTCATAGAGGATTTCGACTTAGACGGATTCTGATTCGACTTGTAGAGGTTGATCCTTAAAGTCGATAACTTAGTTTTCTTCGAATTATAGACGTAAATTATCGAGTTGTAAAGGTTGTAAAATAAAACATGGCTATGTTCGAGATAGAGAGGTCCAATTTAATTTTTCGAGTTATAGAGGGAAAATATGTACCAAAATGACTTGCTGGTACTTACTGATTATTTCGACTAATAGAAGGTTGAGATTTCGTGTAATGGAGGTTCTGGGGCTTGAAGGGAAGGGAACAAAACATTTTTCGAGTTTTGGAGGTTTTCGACTTACCGAGGTTCGACTTAAAGAGGTTCTACTGTATTACAAACGCATATTCGTATCCGAAGTCACCTCTAGTACATTGTACGTATGCACCATTTGATTAAGGCTCCTAAAATCTAAGATTAAATTTTCTGACTTGAGTGACAAATTCATTTCTTGAAAGTGCATATCTTGAATGTGTATAATCAAATTTCGTTCAGTTAAACAACAGTTTATAAAATTCATAAAACAATCATTAATATTTTTTTAAACGCCAGTAGTAATAGTGAAGTTTAAGCGAATGATTTACTAACTAATTTCTTATACTAACGCGTTCGATTTTTAGTCAAATAAGGGAATTTCCGTAGACCATTTCGGGGAAGTTTATAGGGAAATTTCTGTTAAAAAAACTAGAGAATAAATTGAAATTCATTTGGCAACGCTGATTTTTGCTTGCTAGCTCCTGCTGCTGTAACATTTGATAAGGAACTTAGTTCCAAAGATGAGATAAAAAATATCTTACAAATCGATCAGAATCTATACACAATCAAAACGAATTACATGGTACAAAACTTCCTTTAACAATATTCCGTTCCGTTATTAATAAGGAATTCGCAAAAAAAATTTTTTTTGTAGTGTGAAGATAATAAAAGGAAGTCACTTCTATGCTCGCGAACGAATAATTTAGAAATTCGAAAAAGATTGTTGAAGGTGTATGTTTGCAGCGCGGCGTTGTACTGGTGCGAAACATGGACAGTGTGCGCGGCGGAAAAGGAAAGGTAAGAAGCGTTCGAAATGTGGTTTTATAGGTGAATGATGAGGATAACGTGGATAGAGAAGGTTGGAAATGAAGAGGTATTAGAAAGAATAGGAGAACAGAGGACTCTATGGAAGTCAATAATAAATAGGCGAGATAGGTTGGTAGGACACCTTCTCAGGCATGAAGGTCTAGTCAAAGACATATTAGAGGCAGAAACAGGAATTAGGAGGGGTAGAGGTAGACCTAGATTAGATTATTGTTAGCAAATAGTTCTAGTTTTAAGGAAATGCGAAGTTTAGCTCAGGATAGGAAAGAGTGGAAGAACGTGTCCAACCAGTCTTAGGACTAACAACCTTATGATTATGAGTGTGGAAATGCGTGTCCAACTAGTCTTAGGACTGTGAGACATATCTTTTAAATTACTTGAAGTACATATTAACTAAACAGTAACTTGTCAAATACAAAAAAGGAAATTTATCTTGTTCACCCAGACACAGCAAGTATGTATCTTTAGTGCACGCTATTATAATAAAGGTGCTGCTCTTATTACCCTATTACATCACTTAAATGGGGTGGACTTCATCCCAAACCCTGTCCTGGGAGCTCTTAAAACTGCCACGAGCTACTTCTTCATTGTCATGACTACTAAATTAACAAGTACAACTCTGTAAAAACCCGATGATTTTTACGTTTTATTAACTGTATCCTTATAAGCAAATGTACTGAAAACAGTATAGATAACATTCATTACAGAGAAATTTTTTTAAATCTAATGTATTAATATACATAAATAATTTACATTACAATATTTAACGTAATATGTATACTTTTATTTCTAAAATAATTATCATGAAACTAATAATACAGATACACAAAATTAATTGCTATGCCATAAATTCCCAAAATAAATAAAACAGCCGATTAACAATAAACGATTCATACAAACGAATGATTCTACAAAATTTTAGTGTTTAGTTCGACATATTTTTGCCTGTGTATAAAATGCAATAGCAGGTGACAAAAGGAAATGATAAAATTGTGAGTATGTTAACACCCCTTGCACCGATTAGAGTTTAAAGCATGTGTAACCTGTTTCTGATACAATCGAAGGAAGTCAGTATAGCGTTCTACCTCACGAGTTTCGTCACAGCAAAGCGCGTAGACAATTTTTAGAGTGGGGGTACGAAACGCATGTTCGCAGAACTATTTCACATATGCGAACCGCTAGTGTTTGTCCAGTCTTAGATTTAGGTATCAGTAAATGTAATAGACATTCGACAGCTTTGGTGTGAGGAAGGTTAAAGTGCGTACGGTATTATGTATGTTCAGTATTATCAGGGCAGTAAAAGTACTTCGTTTTATGTATATGTACCTATAGCATCATTGAAGGTATAACATTTACCGTTATTTTTTTTATGGGTCATTTTAAGTTAAGAATGTGGGATGTTCTAACTTTAGAGAAAGCGAAAATTAGCATTTTGTCTCAAAAGCTACAAATACAATACCTCTATCACCATCAATTATTTTTGACTTTTTGGCATAGATTTCATTGAAATTTTATATATCTTGGGGTGACCAATTTTTCCCAACTGATTTTGTTTCATTCTCAAACTATTTACGTTTGACATATAAATTAAAATTACACCATCATTAAAAACTTTTTGAAGTAGCTGATGAATCTTAAAAATGCTGAAATAATGAAAAACCATTTTTTCTTTTTTTTTTTCTAATTTCTGTTTTTGAAGTTTTGATGTTTACGAGAAATTGTATTTTCATGAAAGCGTATCAGTCGATAGTATCCGTAACTATGCTTACGAAATTACCATGGTTTATTCAATCAGTTACGGATTTTTCTTATTTCCTACCCTCCTAGCGTCCTGATTCACCTAACAGCCGGTATACTCCTGCGGCTTACTCTCATTAAACTTGCTAAATTTTATAGAACACTCGATTAAGATTTACATTATTAATTAGATGAAGTATATCAATCTGTATGAATTGGATGAATTTTCTCTAAGTTAGTCTTAATTTGAAATAAGTAAATCTATATAAAAATTTGAATTGAGAGAACTTTAATACGATGAAATAATTTTAGATTGGTTTTGTATTTTTCGTGAGCCTGAGCTCAACTTTTATTGTTCTCAAAGGATATAAGTTGGAAATAGAGTTCAAAATCAAATTGATTTTTTTATTAAACTGTTCAGTACATTTATAGGGTATGTGTAGCTTTATAGGTGGGTAAAATACACAGATATTTGTTGAGTAATTCCGAAGTATCTCATTGGAAACAAACGAGTTTATATCCAATCATGATGCATGCAAACATTTAATTCTCAATAACACTCGCCTTAGTTATAACTCTGGATTTTATAGGTGTGATTCCCTATTCTTTCAGACTTCTATAACAAAAGGGGTCTTGTTTTCAAGAGCTTGCGTTCAATGCGTAGGTAGTTCCTTTCTTCAGAGTTCGCGAATGATGTAAAGATATTAGGCTTTTAAATCCACAATCGCTATACCGTGTGGAAACGCATAAGTACTTACAAACTGTGTTGACAAACAAAAAATTTAAACAGATTTATTGTATCAAATATTGAATATTATTTTCTTGATGCGTTTGAAATTGTTTTGCATAAACTAATAAATGATGATAATAAAAAAAGCAGATGAGAAAATAAATAAAAGAACAAAATTAACTATCATCATCATCATAAGGTTGTAGGTCCTAAAACTGGTTGGACATGTACCTCCACTCTTTCCTATCCTGAGCTAAACTTCGCATTTCCCTAAAACTAGAACAGCCCACATCCTTAACTTTTTGCGAACAGTAATCTAATCTAGGTCTACCTCTACCCCTCCTAACTCCTGTTTCTGCCTCTAATATGTCTCTGACTAGACCTTC
>NW_020438875.1:986708-996172 GCF_000699045.2 Agrilus planipennis | reverse complement strand
ATCTACATCCTGTCCGTTTGAGTATAAAAAGATTATATTTTATGTCTAAAACTTGAAAATGAATTTCATAAAATGTAATTAATGTGGACATTATCCTAGCTCTTACCTTTATAAAACATTTTTTCATTTAATCAAACATAATATATGGCAGGATTTAATATTATGTGTCTTAACTTAATTATCAGTGGTAACTGCATTTCATAATATATGTTTTTATGAAACCATCAAGTTGCTAATGACAATTTAAAAATTATAGAATCAGTTGCAATACAAGAAATACAATACAAGAAAACACATCAATTGATGGATACCTGATTAATTCCTTTTTTAAATTGATTCCTTAAAACGATAGAAATTTATTGCCTTAGAACAAATAAATAAATAGTTTTTGATGGAATCGATGCTAAAACTATTTTCGAAAAATTTTCGACTTGGATCTATATTTTTCATTCAATCGATAAATAATCCTTTAAATAATTACTGTCACGTACCCTGTTGGTCTTAACTTTTTATACAGCAAGTGATGAATAATTTACCTAAAATGTAACTTGATGGAGCAGATTAATAAATACACGGATGTATATACTTGGTGTTAAATTGTAGAATAAGGGAAAGGATAAAGTAGCATGGTATATTGCCTAAAAGAGACATTGAAAGACGGTTATCTTTAAAGAATCATCTCTTATGAATAAAGGAATTCAATCCCCAATAAAGGAAGTTTGCTCATCGTCTTCTTTTATTATTAAAATTTGATTTTTTTTTACTTTTTAGTCCCCTATAACTCGATGCGGTATGTACTCTTTAAAATAATGCTTTAATACAGTTAAGCAATCTTTTTTTTGGTTTCCAAGTGTTCATTCGTTTGCTGTCTTGGCGTTTTCTTCTGGTTCAAACCTATTCCCCTGCGGGTCTTATCAAATTACTGAATGGGAAGAAATTGCTAAGGAACCTTATTTTTAAATGCAAAAGTTGAAACTTGAATACCGAACGGTACTCCAAATAGTAACGCATGGAAAATTGCATTGAAACTATCTTGTACTTACTTGCAACTTCGTCTATTCTATACAATAATACGAGGGTGGATTGATAAGTTTCCGGCCTAACCAAGAGATGACGCCACTAGGCCTACCTTGAGGTGACATTCTATAGTACCATCCTTGGATAGCTTGTAGCTATAGTTTCAGCCCGATCTCCTTGCTAGTGTAGGTTTNGTAATCTAATCTAGGTCTACCTCTACCCCTCCTAACTCCTGTTTCTGCCTCTAATATGTCTCTGACTAGACCTTCATGCCAAAATTAACCATACCATTAAAAATTTTAGTAATTCCTATTGTCAAAAAGCTGTTGATTTTTCTCATTTTACGATCCTATTAAAATATATAACTATTAAAACCTACCGGGATTTTTTCTTAGTGTCAGTATTTTGAGAATTTTGTTTAATTTGGCAAACGATTGTAAAGCAAATATATAAAGATCTCTAATAAAAAATGCGTAGGTACAGCATATAATATGCATATATGCCTGTGTTACCTAACAGTATCTGTTACGATTAGATTTTTCGTTTGTCTCTGGACGTAGGTACCTATCTGTATATCGTGGGCATTTAATCAAAATTTAGTGTATTTGCTGATACATAAAATAGAAAATTACCATGATAAAGGTACTGTTTTAATATTGCCTTTGTCTCTATTGGAACGTAATTTTAACTAAAATTGAAAACGCGTGATGAAAATGGGAATTATTTAAACCGTAATAAAAGCTGAAATACGTAATTAATCGAATTTATATTAACAAAATGTGTCGAAATGCGTTTTAAATTATTCTGAAAAGCGCCCGCTGCTTGCTATCCTTTAATTAGTAGAGGCCAATTAATGAAAATAATTTATGATAATTGATCACATCGTTTTCAATTAAGCTTGTAAACAATTTGGCAGTAATTGTACGGCTCGTTTCGGAACGTGGTCCTAAATCTCTTCAGCGTAACGGCTTGTTTAATCGACACGACACTCAAACGAGCGCCGCCTACCGGTCACTGCCATAGCAACGGAATTACGGCCTCAAGCTGGGATCACACTAGAGCGCGGCTGGCTTCTTCTCTTTCACTAACGACCAGTCTCTTTTCACTTCTGTTATTGGTTCGTTACTGGCTCCGCCTATTTTTAAGGGCTCTTTTGCTCAAATATGAGGGAGTATCTTTGCCAGGCGCTCGCACAACTCTCCTTTTTCAAATTAATACAGTCAGTTTGTCCTCACGTACAGAAAGGACTGGTTCACTCATACAGTAGTATCCTTGCTGATGCTCGGCTGTGATTGATGATAACCGGCCGCATCATCCCTTGCACGTTTCCTGAGTGAAAGTGACTGCACCACATCTCTGCTCAACGAGTAACAGTTCAAGTGACATTTGTTCAATAGATAAATAAGTTGAAAGTGGTGGAACGAGTCTGAAGGAAGAACGACTTCGGGAATCCTGAATAAGTGCCCAGTGAGGAATTGTACTCTTTTAGATTTTAGCGATCTTAGTTTATATGACTGAGAGAAGTTTAGTTAGAGGGTAGCAAGAATTGGTGCTATATTAGTGTTTAGTTTCCAAATACGTAGCATTTTTCTGGTTGATGACATATTCTAGTTGAAATGTGCAATATACTGTCGATGCGACTCGACTGGAAGATGTGAGTTATGGAGATAGCCTTTGGCACGTCCAGGTGATGCTTCAGAACGAACTATCCGTCGGTAAACGAACGTAAAATAAAAGTGCAACGAAAGAACTGTTTTCCCTTAGTAGAAAATGAACAATGAAAGTCTCGAAACTACGATTCACGTAACTGCTCCAAGTATTCTAAGCAAGCCCACGCAAACCATGCCCCAAAGGTCTCCGTTCGCGATCCAAGAGCTCCTAGGGCTCGGTGATTCCCAGCACCGTTCTCCGACGGCTGGCGTCTCAGCCATTACTCCTAACGTTTATCCTCATCAGAGGCATATGCCCCCGCAGTCATGTTTTCCTTCGGATCCTGCTGCATTCAATCACCACCATATGACCATGGCGGCCAGTCGGATGGCCTACTTCAATGCCCAAGCGGCCGTGGCCGCAGCGTTTTTGCCCCATAATATTGCAGCTGCGGCAAGTATGAGTGCTGCTAATACAGGAGCTGCATCGCCAGCAAACGTCTTGGGGTTGACAGGACATTCCCCGAACACGGCGACAGGTAAGTCCACATATGCACTCTTTTCCATTGGGAACATAGATGTAGACATACGTAATACCAGGAGTCGAGTCCTGTTTTATATGATCCTTCAAATTATGCAAATGGAATCTCTCCATTGGGTATCATGATGAGTACTTAAAAATTAAGAGCCTTATGAATAATAATTGTAAGCCAGAGATTTTGAAGTTAAAATTTCAATATCGATCGTCTTTGACTCAGGATAAGGCTTTCCTAATAAAGCCATTTAGATGAAATTATTAACAATACTGATGCATACTTACTCGTTCCCTAAGAGTCAGGAATTTGATAGGCATTTATCGCAAAATGCTTGCACTAGCATACATTAAAAATCTACATGATAATCTGCATCCTTATAAAGATTTATAATAGACATCTACTTACCAACATGCCTCGTAGGGCATATGTATCACAAGAAGAGTTAAGAAGCTTGTTGAAGAGAAACATTTAAAATTATGATAGGATCCTCTTGGGAAAGATATAGTTCTGAAGACATTTGAATGAATGCATACACAACATTTCCACATCTACACTTTTACTTCGTATTTTACAATGATAGAGGCAAAGGGCTTTACCTCCTTTTGTCCTTTTAAATCTGTACTTATAAGAAATAATTAATTCCTTGAACAAATATCTAACATATTCAATAGTATGGTATAGATAATCATATACCTTAATAAGGTTTAGTACTAGAACAGCGTATATTTGTTTTATTTTAATAGCAAAATTTGTTAATTTTTGAGGACCTCCTATTAACATAATCAGTTATTAGTAGAAGACCTGATAATTTGCAAGTAAAATAAGTAATTATTAGCCCAGGCTTGATCATTTGCATCAAATTTACATGGACCGTATCTACTGGTAAATGATCATCATACCTATGAATACAAAGAAAATGAAGCATCATCAGTTTTGTTATCTACATTTTTTACTTTACTAAATCTTATCTTAAAGATAATATCCTGCACACGATTACCATTATACTTTTTAATTTTGGTACCTAATACCATACACCAGGTATATGAACATGTACATATTAATGTTTTTAAATTGAATATGATGAAATAAACATTTGGAAAAAAATGCATTAGGTATTTATCCCTTCCTGCCAATCGGTAATATTTAAAGTTTTAAAATTTGAGAATAGGCAGTTACTAGGCAGCAAATTAAAAATACATAACTTGTCTGTAAATAAAATTCGTCAATTTCAATAATACTTAGATTAGGACGTTCTGTCTTTATATTTTAATTTTTATATTTAACTTTTGCGCATCATCTACTTACGTGTTTAATCGAAATTCATAACTTGAAACTTGAAATGTTATCTAAACTACAGATAAATAATAGATTTACCTATATCGTACTTAATACTGTCGATAGAGAAGATTAGAAATGAGGAGGCATTAGAAAGTGTAGGAAAAGAGAGGACGCTATGGGAGTGAATAAGGAATAGGTAGGCGAGATAGGTTGGTAAGATATCTTTTTAGACATGAAGGGCTAGTTAGAGGTATATTAGAAGTAGAAACAAGGGCTAAGAGAGGTAGGGATAGATCAGTCGTCTTAGGGAAATACGAAGGTTAGCTCAGGATAGGAAAGATAGGACTGACAGCCCTATTATGATGGTCGTACTTAATGTAATGTTCCAATCGAATCTTTAACTTAAATGATGATTCATATTAGGTAGTATAGATAACGTTGAGTACGCAGTTTTTGATTTTAAAAGTATTATTAGTCACTCCATTTGAAATGTGAGTATTACAATCTCAAATATGTGACTATCTCCTCGTTTTTCTTTTCGAGGATCTACTCATTCATTGAGTATCGACTTATGTCAGAGTATCTGCTCACACCAATTGAGTGTCTAATACTGTCAAAAATAGGGCCCTCTTCAATATCAGACTTATCTTTGTAAAAGGTGACGGAATATATCACACGTATGAGCAATTACATTCTTTGCGAAATTAAACTGGCTCCTAAAAGGAGACTCCCATTTTTGAAAGTAGGTGTTAGGTACTCAGCACTGCAAGTAGATGCTCTCATTTCAGTCAGTATTTAAGGAGCGATTAGGTTATCAAGAAAAAATAGTATACACACATAGATATGGTCACATGTTTGAACTTCTACTCACAGTTTCATGCATTTCAAATGCTTTATATGAGTACGTACGATGCACTCAGCTTTACGCAAATAATCTCTAAAGAAAGTTCACCGGTATAAGTTTTGGAGTTTTGAATTTAAGGTAGATTGATACAAATATGCTTTTGGGTATTATGAAAGACGTACAGGATGTACCTATAGTAAATGGTATATATCTATGTAGAAAACAGTAATAACAATGTTTATACAATCTTACGTTTATTAAAACATAATTTCATAATTTTCCCTATATTTGGAACTGTTTTGCGTAACTAAAATTAGTCGAATATACAATTTTGGTATATAAAGAGTACCTATGTATGTTTAGAGGACGGCTTTGCATGGTTGTGAAATGAGGTTGGTTCGGACGCTGAGGAAAAGAAAAAGTTACAAGCTTTTAAAATGTAGTGCTACAGAAGGATGTTGAAAATAACGAGGATAGAAATGGTTAGAAATAAAGAGGTATTAGAAAAAGCAGAAGGGCAGAGGGCGCTTTACAAAAGCTAATAAGAAATAGTCGAGACATTAGATTGGTAGGATACCTTCTCAATCATGAAGGGCTACTAAGGGAACATATTAAAAATAGAAACAGGCGTTAAAACGGGCAAGACTGGACTTAAATTAGATTAATGTTTGGAAATAGTTAAAAGAAATAGGTTGCTCTACTTTTTAAAATTGCTAAAATTGGCTAAAGATAGGATGTGTAGGGGAACTGCATGTTTAACTAGTTTTTGGGCTGAAAACCTTATAATGATAATTATTACTTTTGTATTCTGATTTCAATTTTAATTAGATAGAAACATAGATTCATAACCACAATCAACCTTGTACCCTTACATTGATTAAATTTTTGTCTCTTGATAATTTTATACAGCCATCAGGATTATGTATCGTCTTTTGATTATACCTATTGCTTTTACCTTTTTCATAAAAATTTAGACATGATACTCATTTGTCCTTCAACCACCCCTTTTTTAATCAGAGGTGGTAAAAGTTGCTTGAGTTACGATATTCAGCATTGTAAACAACAGGAAAAGTTCACAAAGATATTTTTTATATTAGCCAGTATAAAAAAATCATTTAATTTTAATATTTCGTATTTAGTTTTCAATAGAAACTTAAAAATTTGGAGTATCTGAAGCTTTATGTGCTGATAATTACATAATTAATGTTAAAATTTTAGTGACATGTGTTGAAATGGCGGGAGTTTTGATATCACAATTATTTACTGATTTTATTTTAGATTCCCTTTAAGTTATGATTAAACAATTTATTTACACGGGTTTTCTGTGAAAGTAGTACCTGGAGGAAACAGAAGGTAGGACAAGTCCTTAAGAAAAAAACCGCGTTAAGCGACCCCTAGTAGTTTCGAAGTTGTGATTTTCCTTTTATAGTAGATATTTTATTTATCTGACAGAGCTTAAGAAAAAATTCTCTTAAGAAACCTAATAGGTACCTAAGCCCTGATATAATTTGGTTATTCCTTTTAAACAAAGATATAAGAAATGAAGAGGTATTAGAAAGAATAGGAGAACAGGGGACTCAATGGAAGTCAATAAAAAATAGGCGAGATAGGTTGGTAGGATACCTTTTCAGGTATGAAGGTCTAGTAAGAGACATATTAGATGCAGAAACAGGACTTAAGAGGAGTAGAGGTAGACCTACATTACATTACTATTTGCAAATAGTTAAGGATGTGGAATGTCCTAATTTTAGGGAAATGCGAAGATTAGTTCAGGAAAGGAAGAAGTGGAGGTGCGTGTCCAACCAGTCTTCGGACTAACGACTGAAGATGATGATACTATATTGGTTTGTTTATTTTGTCATGGGATTTTAATTAAGTGTCAAATTATTTATTATTTTCTTTGTTTGGAGCCATTTAGAGAAATATGAATCATATAAATGTTATATAGTATTGAAGGATAGTCAACTAATTTGAATAAAAATAAAGCAACTTCGAAACTACCTACCAAAAATGGTTAAAGAAACGAAATGTTCCGAATGTCCCATGAGACCTTTCCTTTCGGATTATCAAATTTTAGGCATAACTGTGCAGGCTGTACATGTTCAAGGTAATCGCGATAACGGACCAAAGCGATCGAAATCCAACTCTTTCTTATTTATTTTAGTAACCCTGTCATAACAATCTTTTTAACAATTTTTTCTAAATACAGTTGAGACATCTTAATATTCAAACTGCCAAATGTTTTTGTAATCCTGCAAGGATAATAATATAAACATATATAATTTGGTACAAATTTCATGAATCTAAGAGAAAACTTATGAAATGTAAACATTCTCCTTCCATTGTTTCAAACTACTAGCGAATATTTAACCACTGTAACTTACGTTTGTTGCGCAATTAATTTATGTAATGCCTTATTTAACTTACGTAACATTTTACTTTATTATAGAATAAGAACAATAGCAAAATATTAGCTGTATATAACTATTAATAACAGGACTAAATACGGTCACCAAAAACCAATAGCTAGTTTTAGAAACAGGAAAATTGAAGTTTTAACATTTTGCGATACAATGTGTTGTGATAAAATAAATATGATTATTTCCAATAACTACAATTATGAGACTTAAAGTATAATTTGGAGTTTATTGAAAATATATACGGTATGATACTAAAAATTTTGAGAGCTAATTAAATTGTGTTAAATGTTAACCTGAAAGACAAAAAATACGTTGACAAAATAAACACTTAACATTAAAAAGAATCAAATTTTTACATGTTGTTCGCGCAAGGTCCTAGAACCTTATTATTATTATTATCATCAAAGTGTCTTCGGTAAAAGAGGTTGAGGGTGGCGATACCACCCCTACCCCATTTTGGTTGAACTCTATAAATTGACATGCTTGGTACAAAAACAAGTGTTCGAAAACTCTCGTGAAGTCTCCTCAAATTTCATCTATCCTAGCTAAGTTATGTTGTTCTTCTTCTTTCTAAGTGTTATTTGTTAAGTGTTCCTTAAGTTGTATATAGTTTTTTTGGTTAATATACGGTTAAAAAACATTGAAAAGTTTATTAGAGAAAGTGAGCTCTTGTCAAAGTTACAAGTAGCATTTCCACGAAACACATGTTGTTTACTGATATTATAAGAAAAAGACTGGACACTTGGACATGTACTGAACGTTTTATTTTCTAATTAAAATTACCGATTATCTATATAACTCTATAGTTTTACATTATACTTGTTTCTACCTGCGACTTCATCCGCGTCAAGCTATTTCCAATTGTTTTTAGTAAATACAATCATAATAAATAATCCTGACAATTTCTTTTATATGTCTATTATAAGTTCTATCGACAGATAGTCAAAATTATTTTTAAGAGTCCTTTATGTCTTAATAGAATAGAAATATCCATTTATATATATTTAAAGATTTTGAATTGATCTATAGTATCTACATCCTGTCCGTTTGAGTATAAAAAGATTATATTTTATGTCTAAAACTTGAAAATGAATTTCATAAAATGTAATTAATGTGGACATTATCCTAGCTCTTACCTTTATAAAACATTTTTTCATTTAATCAAACATAATATATGGCAGGATTTAATATTATGTGTCTTAACTTAATTATCAGTGGTAACTGCATTTCATAATATATGTTTTTATGAAACCATCAAGTTGCTAATGACAATTTAAAAATTATAGAATCAGTTGCAATACAAGAAATACAATACAAGAAAACACATCAATTGATGGATACCTGATTAATTCCTTTTTTAAATTGATTCCTTAAAACGATAGAAATTTATTGCCTTAGAACAAATAAATAAATAGTTTTTGATGGAATCGATGCTAAAACTATTTTCGAAAAATTTTCGACTTGGATCTATATTTTTCATTCAATCGATAAATAATCCTTTAAATAATTACTGTCACGTACCCTGTTGGTCTTAACTTTTTATACAGCAAGTGATGAATAATTTACCTAAAATGTAACTTGATGGAGCAGATTAATAAATACACGGATGTATATACTTGGTGTTAAATTGTAGAATAAGGGAAAGGATAAAGTAGCATGGTATATTGCCTAAAAGAGACATTGAAAGACGGTTATCTTTAAAGAATCATCTCTTATGAAT
>NW_020438875.1:972861-985363 GCF_000699045.2 Agrilus planipennis | reverse complement strand
AGTAATCGAAGCTGTAAATGGTTATTTTGAGGAGCTTGACGAATCAGTCTATAGAGATGGCATTAATAGACTGGAACACCGCTATGAGAAATGTATCAGCCTTGGAGGAGATTATGTTGAGAAATAAAAAAAAAAAATTTTTAAAAACCTTGTTTTTCTTGGTCAGGCCGGAAACTTATCAATCCACCCTCGTAGAGAATTGTATTCAATTGGCAGCTCACACAACGAGTTATAAATGGAATGTCTTACAGGACTTCAGGACGAGTAACTTTTAGCCTCTTTAAACTATAACATTAATAATTAACACAATTTGGATTCGATTTGAAGGAAATAGTGAACTTAGTGCACAGTTTGTAATCGTAAATATTGCTTTAACGTTAATCGTTAATTATCAACATGGAGAAGTGGATAATAAAAAAGAAGTTAAATAAGTTATCCCCAATTTTTAATCTGCATATATAATATAATTGAAGATAGGATTATTTTCGGGGCTACAGATGAGCATGCTTCGATTTGCGGATCATGCAGCAGTATTAGCATTTATCAAGGAGGAGTTCAGGATAACCTTAAATAAAATGGAAGCGATGTTGACAGAACAGTTGAAATGAGAATATATTGATATATAGCAATAAATCTAAAATATTGGAGTAAGGAAGGTATATGTAGGGTTAGACCTAATGTAAAATTGAATATGAAAAAATAGAAGAAATCGACAATTTTCAGTATCCAGAAAGAGAATGGAAAAGCTGTAGTGTCATAAAGCAAAGAGTAACGCAGGGTCGAATAGCTTTTAATAGAAAGAAATCATCAACGGTTGATTTGGAAAAAGAAAAAGCTAAAAGCGTTTGAGGTGGCGTGCTACAAAAAATGCTTTGGATACAAAAAGGTAGAAATGAAAAGGTCAACGTATTTTGTAAACAAACTGATAACCATCTAGCATATTCATTCCGTAAGAGCTATTATCTGCATCCAATATTTCGAAATGGCAATTTTTGGACTGTTGGTTCGTACTAATAGGTTAGCTTCCGATACTTTTTAAAATGACTCCCTATTGGATATATTTACCAGATGGCAGTCTAATCGAATCTACCTCGTCAGCTCTCTCGCTCTTTCTGTAAGCAGCAAGTAACAAGGAGGGAGATGTCTACTAGGTAACACGTGCGATTTTTGGTCCGTGTGGCTAGAGAAATTTAGAAAATATAGAGCCAACTTAAGGAAAAGGGGATTTTTATTTCATTTATAACATACTCTTGTTGTTCAAACGTTACATGCACATTGAAAATTTCTTTAAATACTCGTGAATAACTAAAGAAATAAGGGTCTTCTCATTTGCGCCAAATGAAGTTCTTTTATTTGAACATCCTTTTTTCGCCATATGACACTCATATCTGGCAACGCTGATTGTTGCTGGTTAGTTCCAAAAGTAGGAGAACAGTGGGCGCTGTGAAAGTCAATAAGGAAAAGGAGGTAGGATACCTTCTGATATTAGTTAGAGATATTTTAGAAGCAAAAAAAGGAGCAAATAGAGGCAGAAGAAACCTTAGTTTAAATTAGTGTTCGTAAATGGTTAGAAAGTAGAGGTGCCTATTTCACTAGTATTTGGTCATCTTGTGATGACGACTGGCAAAATCTTAATAAAGCTGACAAAACGTCATACAAATACATTTTCCTGACTGTCCACAATCCCAACATTGACCCCAACTCATAAATATTAATACCCATCATCCTCTCAGTAATTATATCCGAAAATTTTACCGCGGTTTCATTCGCGATGATGTCCTAAATACGTGTCAAAGATCATGAAAGATCATATATAACTAATATAATTCATTTTTATATCCCTCGATAACAGTATTTTTTTAGATAAAAGGTACCCTATGTCCTTTTCTGAACCCCTACCAATGACTGGTTGAGTAACTATGACGCGAAATGGTAGAAAACAAACTCTCAAAATCTCACATTCGCGTTTGTAATATTAGTTAGGATGAGTTGATATTGCTCATGCTGTTTTCATTAAAATGCTTGACAAGTTGGCTTAATTCGTTATATTAATTTGGCCAATTATGCACGAAACCTTATTTTTATTAGATTTAAATGTTGTCATTGCATAAAGAGCTAAGTGACATTGTTAACGACCAATTAAGTTTACGCAGCGAAATATTTTGAAATGAGGAAGGCGTGTATTGCTCTCCAATTAACGAGTGCCTACCGATCAGTCGTGAAGACAACAACATTTTTTTTTCGCTCTGCATAGAAAGCATCCAAACGCCACCGCGCATGATGCAAACAAGACACTTACCTACCTACGGACCAGAATGAGAAGAAAAAAGAACCAGAATTGTGTTACGATAATAATAAATATATAATAATAAGAAGAAATCGGTAGATCTTCAGGCAGATACTCTTAATCACACGTTCGTTCGTTTTCATACCAACAGGTGTAATTATTCTCTTAGGATTTCAAGTGTCTACGTGTCATTTATACCAAGTGGACAGCAAGCGTCAGACAATTACCAGCTATGACCGGGCAGGTTTTGTGGCCACCCTGTAGAGCCGCGAAGGTGCAGGTATTTGGCGCATTATTCAACGTTCTTATTATTATAGTTGTCCGATGGAATTAAATGGTGGCATTGAGTGCAGGAAGTGGTCCTTTCCCTTGTCCCCGCCGGTCCACCACGAGACATGTGCTCCGTGGCTTAAGCATTTCACACGTTTGCTGTGCTTACTTTTGTTGCCTCATCTCGTCTTTTCAGTTCTTTATTATTTAAAAGCGAGGACAGCACAGTTTAACTAATTGCTTTATAACGGAAAACGAGCTGGATGCGAAGGCGTTTCGCGCAATTCTTTGTTTCGAAGACAGCGTTTGATTTTTTTTTTTTCGTTTAATTAAGCTACCGTGCTTCTATGTGTTTGTGTGTATACATATACTTATATAATTACATGCAGTAAGTATGCAGAAATTGACCGTTTTTGTGAGAGCGCGACGCGGCCCGCAATGACAAAGTTAAAACGTTTAAAGACGGCACTAATATTTAATAAGACATTTAATTGACAAACTGACACTTCGGAAATATTAACAGTCGTAGATGCCCGTTTACTTTTATTTTTAAAACGTGTTAACAAAGCGAAAGAAATGCAAGTGGTTGGTGTATAAATTATTATGTGAAATGCGAAGTTACCGACAATCTCAATTACCTGAACCTGAAGAATTGTTGATGTAGGAAACTGATTGGCTTTTGAAAGCGCTGCAAAAATTGAAACTGTTCAATAATCGTTAACATAATTTATTAGTTGGTAAATTGGATAATACACAACAACTTTTAACAAAGTAATGGAAATGTTGAAGAAATTGGATTTCTGGGTTCTAGGTATGTCATATTGATGCAATCCCCTTGAAGAATCATGGTGACCTCAAAAGTGTCTTATCGTACCGTCAACGTGAAGGGCCTGAAGATGTCCTTTGTGGTAGGAGACGAAACGTCGAATACTTTTGACGTCACCATGATTCGTCATGAGGATTGCTTCAATAAGACGGCTAGGATCCAGAAATCCAGTTTCTTCAGACGATAGTCGTGAAAAACTAAATCATCTTCTAATGGAATAATTCATATATTCCAACTTGTTAAAGAGTTCTCCTGACATTGCAGTGCATAATTATTAAATCAACATAAACTGTTACCTTTAGAAGAGATCTATATTTCCAATATTAACAGTATAAGTCAATAGCATGATAAAATAAATGAGAAAGCAGTGTAAGTTACTGGTTGTGGTGTGCTAATGAGAGTCAAAAATATTTTTGTTGTGACTATTGTAATTTTAAAAATGTAAGTCCCATGTGTCACATAAACACAATGAGTAACTTTTACCTACGAATGTGATAATAGTGCAAACTTTAAATACCAGTGGTTTGCGAGTATGTTCTGATAAAACTCCTTCTATTTTTCTAAAATGATTGAATAAAAACCATGACATGATAAAACGATTATTCTTATAGACGATTCAGCAAATAAAAAATCCTCCACTGACCACTGATTTCGATTTTCAGGATTTACTAAAACCAAGGAAGAATATTGTTTATTCTCAAAGCTGAAATTATTATGCATTGAATAATTAAATTTAATCAAAATACGTAATTATTGGGTACCTACTATTAATATGATTGGTTTTTAATAACGTAAAGCCATACCAAAAAGATGAATACCATTCAAGCCCTTAACGAACCACGCCTTTGTTTTAAAATTAGAAATATCCTTTTTGAAGCATTTAATATTCATTTGAAACTAGTAGAGTTGGATCTTCTTGGCAGTTTTTCATCTTAAAAGGTTCGTTCCTTCATTAATCTCATTGTTCTCGATCCTTGGCAAGGCAGGAGTCTCGGAAGGCGAAGGATAAGCAATACAACAGATAAGGTTGTTGCCTTTAATGATTTCACAAAAACCGTTGTCCTCCTTTCAAAAGGATTCCCTTTTAAAACCCAAACACGACGACACGGGCCTTATCAAAGCGCTACGTTATTTTTTCTTTCTTTCGTGAAAGAATCGCGGGAAAAGCCGAACATCAAATGCAACCTTGAAGTAAAGAAGGAACCGGGAACGGTTTGATCACAGCTTCTTTATGCAGAAACAGAAGAGGTGTACATTGTAGGAAGGTGGCGTCACACTCGTTCTTCCTCTCGTCTATGGTTTATTTAAGTTCACGTCGTCCCTTGTAATCTCAACGGATTAGCAAACTTATGTATAAAAACGTGCAAAACTAAATGATAGCTTAAACTCATGTCATACAGTAAGTATAAGAATACAAGTTATGACTTAACGTTTACCGTATCAGGATCGTCAAGAGAAAATTTGAACCAAGGACTGCAAAGGTGAAATTTCTTCCAAAATATTTTTTCCATTTTGATGCCAATTTCTGTAGCTGCTATTACTTTTTGGATTGGTTCGCACAGACTATGCAAGCAACTTGTTAATCTGTCTGCAAATTATCCTTCTTGACATGGGTATATGATTAGCATGTGAACGTAATTGAAGAATAATTTCTTAACTCAAATTAGCATTTTACTAAAAATTAATCTGTACCAGGAAACTTTTTTAGTACCTATATATCTAGGCGTATTTTATCGTTTTTTATAGGGATGATCTTTTTAATTCCTTGATATTGTAATAAGTTCCTTTGAAACAATAGAATTATACCTATTAAGTAAATGAGAAATTTTATTAATTGTAATAAACGATTAATCGAAATAATACAGTTTAGGTTAAGGGAAACAATCGATTAATCGAAATAATCGATTATTTAAATTAATCAGAATATAATCGATTAACCATAATTGTTCACTAGAAAAAGAATCACTTGAAGATAATACATTTTCTGGAAAAAGTTAAACCCAAATTTATTATGAAATCCTATTCAAAAATTGCGCTTTGGGCTTTACGCACCAATAACAGTGCGACACACATTTTTTTTTATTTTTTCAAAAATAGTCACGCTAAGTCACCGAATACTTTTTTTAATAATAAAAAACCACGTTGCTGCGGTTTCAACCCCCGTCCCACGCATATGGTACAGAACCTTTTACCAGATCTCTCCAGCCCTTTACAGACTCATGAAGTTTATGATTATCAGCTCTTAAACAATACAATTATTTTTGTTTTCAATTCACATTTGCTTGAGGATGATTATTATCCTTAGATAGGTATTGAAGTAGTTTTTAGAAAAACAAGTGTTTGTAAGTATGTATATTCTTCTTCGGTTTAATAAGAACACAATACGTTAAAAAAAAAGCTCAGGAGGTTCATTTTTTGGCGTCTAATTTACGCATTCAGGACAGTTTACAATTGTCGCTGTTCCTACTACTGGGGTAGCAGCAGAATGAATCGAAAACACGAAGGCATCACACCACAAAATTACCGAGCTGTGAATACGGACCACTTTTAGTTTTCAAGCTGAACACACACATGTACTTGCTTGCATGTGTAATGTACGTATGTGCTTTCGTACCCACAACATACGTACATCTGAGTATGTAGACATGTATGTATGTCGTGCAGTCGGCATCTATTCGAACGGTATTATTATTTAGTTGGTGACGGAAAATATACGGGGTGATTTGTGAAAATCGGTGCACTCAGACTGTGACGCGCGGCCCATTCACATGAGTGCCCTTCTGACTGAGGAGTGTGCTGCTAATAAAAGTAGTGTGAATTATTACGCAAACGTGATTATTTTTTAAATATTGCAGGGTGGTGATCATTTTCTTTTTAGAAAAGACGACTATTATCTTTCTTCATGTTAATTTTGCGAAAGAATAATATATTACGTAATTCCAATGGCAACTAACAACAATATGTTTAGTACAAACATGGTGATGACCACCGCAAATGATCTATTTGGAAATACGATACCTAAAATCAGTGGCCATTATAAAATAACTCTATTTTATAAAACTATTATGAATTTCGCGGGCCGAGGATTAGCCACCCCTAAAATCTAAACCAGTTATGTCCAACCCAAAATTGTTGTCGGGCCAATGATCGAAATGTAAACTGAACTACTAATTCTGGAAAAATTAGAAAGTAATCTTTGTGATTTAATAAAATTTAGGATAATCATTGTTGCCTATTTTCTGTTTCAAGTAAAAATCAAAAATTACTTCTTTCAAACCATGGAGATTTAATTTTTTACAAGGAAGTCAGAGTAGAAAAAGTAGGGAAAGAACGACTATTAGAAGATAGGAGACGAAAAATTAGTCAGATATAAAGTAAAGATTACCGCAGGGTCGAGTCGCCTTCAATAAAAAGAATTCACTTCTATGTTCGCGAACGGTTACTTTAGAAATTCGAAAAACATTGTCAAAGGTGTATGTTTGGAGCGCAGCAGGTGCGAAATATGGACGGTTAGAAGCGTTCCAAATGTGGTCTTACAGGCGAATGATGAGATAGAGAAAGTTAGAAATGAAGAGGTATTAGAAATAAAAGGAGAACAGAATACTGTATGGAAGTCAATCAAAAATAGGCGAGATAGGTTGATAGGGACACCTTCTCAGGTATGAAGATCTATTCAAAAAAATATTAGAGGCAGAAATAGGTGTTAAGAGGAGTAGAGATAGACCTGAATTAGATTACTGTTCACAAATAGTTAAGGATGTGGGATGTTCTAGTTTTAGGGAAATGCAAAGTTTAGCTCAGGATAGGAAAAACCAACCAGTCTTAGGACTGACGACCTTATGATGATGATTAAGGAAATCAAGGAAAAATCAGGAAGTATAATTATTCGATTTCAGTCTGCATTCTGTAGCATTACCTAAACTGTGTTGTGAATAGCTTTCGTTTAATAGTTTTTGATAAATTCACAACATAAATAAAACGCTCATGAGAATATTGTAAATTAAACAAATAAAATAATAAATTTGTTTTCATGTCGAGAAATACATTGATAAAAATATTTATGTTAGTTGTATTTTTTATCCTAAATAAAAACCGCACACGTAAAGCACTCTTCCTTGGATTCACCGTATCGGAGTAACAATGGCTAGGTTATAGATAAGCGGCCAATTTATGGAAATCAATTAAATCGATATTAAACGGGGACAAATTCCTGTTCAAATTCGCCTGATTTCCTCCAGACGCGAACCGATCAGCAGACGCTGGTGACAAGTTCACAATGCTCTCCCGCTAGTACACCTCATCACGGGGTCTCCTGTGTTATATGACGTGTTGCAGGAATGTATGTGTAATATATGTTGGTACCTACCCCTTGTCTTTCGTGCTTGTTTGAGCTTCTCTTTTCTGTTAGCAAGCCAACATAAACTACCAAATGTAAAATCGCTCACAAACACATGTCTACGTATGTATACACGAAGCAACCTCCACACAGGTATGCATTCGACAACGGAACAGTGGCTTATTAACACCATCTCGCTCGCTCTTTCCCTTGTGATGTTTTCTTGCTATTCGTTTCGCTTTTATGAACCCAGTTCGTTTTCTGGATGAACGGCATGCCTACGAGCTTTAAATTTTTGATCAGGACATTATCGCACCGCCTATGGAAAAGTAATCGCTTTGCTAATGGAAGAAAAGGGAACGTGACGGCAATTTTTTTATGGTGTCTAAAAAGAAAACAGGAACTGCTGAATATTCATGATATGAAAAAGTAAATTTATTAGGTTTTCTTTAATGGATAAGTGAAATTTTACACAGAGGTCTTCTTGATAAAGAATGAGGAAGGATTTTTCGAAATTCAGCCCCTGAGGGAAGGAAGAGAGATGACATAGTTTGTATGGAAGACTCTTGTTTGTGGTCAGATTTACTTGAAACTTGGACTTAATGCTCTTTGATATAATTAATTAAAAACCTGTATCGACATTCTTAAAAGCTCAATCTCTGAATGGGTAAAATAGAAGATATGGAGTCTATCCCAACAATGTTGAAAGGGTTATATTGACTAGTGTTGACACCATTTCCGTCCTATGTCCTAACCTCAAGTTTTTCTCTATCTAACCTCTTATATAGTCTTATTTCGTTTCCTACCTTGTCCTTGTATTATCCTCATAGCAATTCCTCGTCTAATTATTCTCCCTCAATATGTCCTGCCAACTGTTTCAGATTTGTACAGAGTTGGGCCTTAGGGGACACAAAATAGTGTTTAAACAAAATAATCAGAGCTGAAACTAACACCGACATTTCGGAGAATCGATAAATTAGATCGGAAAATCTCTAGGAAACTTATCTTGGAACGTCTGACCCCATGGTACTTCCTCCGGCGAAAACAGCACAAAAATAATCTGGAACTGTTTTGTATACCAGAATTGACAAAGTTCTGAAGACATTTTGGACACTAAGCCTTCCACTATATCACTCACTTTTAAATAATTTGACGAACTTTTACAATTTTACGTGGGTTCAGGTTTTGTTCAAATTAGAGACAAGTTCTATAAACAAGTAATAGGATGGACCATGTAGTCTTATCTTGACTGACTGAATAAGGCTTAAACATATGTTGCTTATTTCACCCTTCTATCAAATTCACATTAAAATTAGAGAAAGATGATAAACACTCCTTATTCAGCTACGCTAATTTTAAAACCATAACACGAAGCGTTGCTGTATTAACAAATTAATAGTAAAACAGTGTAGTATGAAAATAAATAAAATTAAATAAAAATACTGGTATGCAAGGAAAGGAAACGTAGGGAAAGAGCGAATATAAATATAGGAGACGAAAGATTAGAATTGGCTGATTTCAAGTATCTAGGAAGTCAGATACGTCAGGATGGAAGGAGTAGTATGGATATAAAGCTGAAGATAGCGCTATGTCGGGTCACCTTCAATAAAAAGAAATCACTTCTATGCTCGCGAACGACTAATTTAGAAATTCTAAAAAGATAGTTAAAGGTACCTATATGTTTGGAGCACGGCGCTGTAAGGGTGAGAAACATGGACAGTGGGCGCGGCGGAAAAGAAAAAGTTAGAAGTGTTCGAAATGTGGTGTTATAGGCGAATGTAGAGAAGGTTAGAAATGAAGAGGAATTAGAAAGAAAAAGAGAACAGAGGGCTCTATGGAAGTCAATAAGAAATAGGCGAAATAGGTTGGTGGGATACTTTTTCAGGCATGAAGATCTAGTCAGAGACATATTAGAAGTAGAAACAGGAGTTAAGAGAAGTAGAGGTAGAGTAGAGTGTTCGCTAAAAGTTAAGGATGTAGGATGTTGTAGTTTTGGGGAAATACGAAGATTAGCTCAATTTACAAATTTATACTCTAGTTAAATTTTTTATACGCTTCAAATTGACCAAACTTTTTTTATGGGCATTAGTTATAGTCGTTGCATTTCCGATAGGTTCAATTCATTAGTTTACGAAAACTGTTATTGTACGCTAATGATATGCATTATTTATTTATGGTTTGTAGAAAATACCACGCAAAACATTAAAATACGGTTGGATGTAATAATTGAAGTTATACATGATAGTATAGTGTGTCAGTTAAATTCAGTACATTAAGGGACAAATGTCTTAATATAGGTCTTGTTTGAATTCCTGGAAGGAACTTAAGTCATTAAGCCGCTTTTAGGATGCAGCGAGGGCACAATAAAACACAGCACTTTAATTAAACTTATTCATCTCCCTCGAAAGGAGGAAAAGCCGGAAAAGTGCATTTAATTAAGGAGCTGAAATTCCTCGCGTTTTTGACATAATTAAGTTGCACTATTCTCCTTCCAAATAACTTCATTATCTTCACTCGTTTACCCCAGAAAAATAGAGAAAGATGCGCTGGTATTTCGAGACACCTTATTCGGAAACTCAGAGCGATAGCAAGACAACACGTTCGCCAACAAATTGATTTTCTAAATTAATTTCGTCACTGAGATATCCGATATTAAAACACATCACGTACTACTTACTTTTGTTAAATTTTCCGAATTTACGGATAAGGTACCTAATTAAATAGAAGGGAATTCATATACAGGTCATCGGTATAGATATAATACCGGAAATGTATAAAAACTAAGATTGTATACAGGGGCATTGTCATAAATTTCCCTAACCAAACAATGACGTCGCTAATGGATATTTAGTATTACCTGTAATACACTTCTGATTGCTATTTAGTAAATGTATAGATTTCCTAGGAAATATATTTAATATAATTTGTTTCACACATTTTCAGGCGATTTTAGGAATTATATACATTTCCTAGGAATTGTATACAATACAGATTTCGTACATTTCCGGTAACAGATACATAACAGATAATAGCTTATCGAACTTTAAAATCGTTTTAAATCCTTTATATTATGACTAGTAAATACAGAATGGAATTAATATTAATATTTTAGAACCAGTAACCGCACACTTGTGTAGGATAAAAATAAATATTTCAGCCAATTAATCGGCACATATTAATTTTAATTTTTAACAACATGACATGAATAAACATCTAAAGTATATCAGTTACAAATTGAGGATAACAAAACGAGTATTAAGTTTTTTGGTAACAGTGTTTCTACTAAATAGTTGAATTCCACAGATTTATAATCAATTTGATTAATAAGGTTTAAATTTTTAGATAGAAATTTACCGACACTATTAGCCGTGGATCGATATTTCGATCTACTGGATCTCATCAACGCCTCATCTAATACAAAACCGAAATTGCAATCCTCATGCGGGAGTTTGATGATTAAATTAATCAAGAACATCAATGTTTTTATTAATTGGTTTACGTGTCTATCACGTATGTGTAAGTTGAAATACCTTGTCTAATGCCTGCAGTATCTCAGTATCAGTAAATACCCACTGGAGGGCGATGCACTGCTTCTATTTGGATATTCCATATTATTTTCTTGTATCACTTAGTATTGTGGCCGAGTTTTTTTTTTTGATACGTCTTAATCAATTACTTATGTTGGGTTATTTTAAAAATCAGTTGGTTTAATTTTCCAAAAAAAAAAAAACAACAGTATATATTCACTTTATCGTGTTAGTGAGTGAAACTTTGAGGCCGCAGATGACCTTTGTAAATGTAAATTCATTATAAATAAACGTATCAAAAAATATTAAGGTTAGCAATGGTTGGGTTTTATTATAAATTATTTTAACTTCTTTTAATAGGTTATTAAAAAACAATTTTTTAATGTGGGTGAAAAGTGCTTTATTAGGGATATTACGTATGGTTTTAAGGAATGAAGGGGTTTCATTTGAGATATATGCATAGGTATGAGTATGCGTAGCTAAGTTACCAAGAGTCGCTTTTTCCACATTAAAATCGAAAAATAAGGGCGTAGCAGAATATGGTATTCATCAATCGTAAAAATAAAAGTAAATGGGTTTGAATTCACGTAATTTTCGCAATTGAACCCACGACATCGAGCATATTATGGTATAGTTGGAATATTAAAAGAGCCATTCACGGTTACGATCTTAATAATATAAATGTTTATCTTTTGAAATGAAAGTAGCTAAGGGTTAAAAATAATAATATCGACAACATTCATTAAAGGGAGAGTTACTTAATTGTATGTGGGTGTAAGCAGTACATGTACCTATGTATACAGGGTGTAACAGAAATAAGTGCTAAGCTCTGCAGACTGTAAACTACATGCAATAATAGATCGAGGCACAGTGAGTTCAGCAGCAGATAAAAAAAAGATGTTTTGAGAAAAATACAATAATTTAAAATCCGAAGCCAGTCCTGTACGTGAATTGGCGACACAGGTGTTTACCGAATAGCGCAATGCGATAAAATTTCAGCAGCTACATGGATGAAGAATGTCAACATTGCCGATTATCGTATGTCTAAGATTTAGTAGATACTACACATAATGTTAAATTAAATAATTACATTACAGGCAGCACTATGCAAATGTACAAAAGAGAGAGAAAATGTAAGTTACCTAAATATTAGTCGGTAAATGAGCATCATCTGGGTAATTGTAATTTTATTAAGGGAAATTTCCACACCATCATTGAGATATTGTTAAGGCGTGTTAGTTATTTTGCGGGTAGTT
>NW_020438875.1:961994-972176 GCF_000699045.2 Agrilus planipennis | reverse complement strand
TACAGGCCTGACGCTGGAAGCTGGCGGAAATTTTAAAATGGCGTGGATGCGCGGTGGCAAAGGTAGGCAGTTTTAGGTATAAAGATTACAGCCCTCATTCTTCAGTATTCCTATCAGGGGCGTAGATTAAATATTTCAAAATAGGGATCAGTAAGCAAGTAACAGACAGACAAACAGAAGAACTAATTGTTGATGTTGGTGACAGTGATAGAGATTCCCATGATGAGAGTGAATATGAAAATTAACTTTAAAACAAAACCAATAGGTTAATTTTTTCTTTTGATAAGTCATGTTTTTACATTATTTTCTAGTACGCTACTGTCCTATCTGTATTAATACTATAATTTACGCCTATTTGTGTATCGATTCCAAGTGACTTACCAAAATAGGTCATAAATGGGCAAGTACCTGCGCGACCGCTCGCCAGCTTCCTTCGTCAGACCTGTACTACACCGATGCTAGTTATCACCAGGTTATTGAGTGCAGCGTTGCGGGCCGTATTTCTTTACCAGGATCAGAATTGAATTTTCGTGTACTTTCAACGACGATAAACTTTCGGACATACAAACATTTACTTAACTTTTATGTTTTATAGTTCTCATCGCCTCCTGCAAGTTCGACACTTATTTTTGTGTTACACCTTGTAAATAGTATGATACATACGAGCGCATATGTATGTATGCAATGTCGTTGAAAAATGAGGCTGGCAGTTAACTTATTTTGCATCAAAAAGTGGCATTTTCCTTGCATGAAGATGTCTCTACATAAAAACAGTGTTTAACCGGAGTAAGGTATTCCACTTACGAGCCCGTCCCGCTGAATACACGCGATATCCGCGTAGTTGTGTACCACCAGAAGAATCCTATTATGTAAATCGAGTCGCGGAAAAGTAAGACAAAGATAATGAACATCTTGAAATGCTGATTGCTGCGGTTAAATTGGTCGTAAAGCCATTTTTCATTAACGAGATAATATACTCGCCATTTTCCTCCTAATGAGCTAGTTTGTAACTTCGTTAGAAAAGATTCGAATTCGAAATAAGAATAAGACCGGGAAAACCGAAGGAAATTTCAGCAAGTCGAGATCTACTGGCTCTAATGCCTTCCTAATGGAATATGAAACGCTGAATTACATCCGAGCTAAAGTGAGCCAAGTAAAGAAGTAAACAGGAAGGGGAATAAATGAATAATTAATATATTCGCTCGCAAAGTTACTCATTTGAATGTAGAAAACGTATATAGAATATCCCAACAAATAATATGACCTCACAGGCTTTTAAACACCCCTATATATATATGCTTGTAGTGTAAATTGTGGAAGTTTAAAAAGCATCATTTTTTCATATTTCTATACTTAATTCTGTTTTTCTTTGGTGATATAGAAGTAGCAACTATAGACGCTCTAATCCTATATCAGATTAGTTAGACTGTTAAGTAAGATTTAAAATTCTGTTCTTATTTTAAGTATTAGGTTGTCGGTGCTCAACATCAGTTATGGTTTTTGCCTTATAACAAAACAAGTTTAGTGAAAATCTTTTAACTTGTTTTCCTGTTTATCTACAATAGATTTACATCAAGTAAGGGTCAAGTCAATCAATTGTTTAAAACATTTTCTAGAGTCAATTTTATTTAAATAATTTTGACCGCGTTTTCCTGCATAATCACTAAACCATTATAACGAAAAGTCGATTTTATGAAAGTTGATAGTAGTAGTTTTCTTTAAATCAGATCAGTATATAACAATCACACCGTTTCCAAAAATAATTTAAAGTTCTTACACAATCTAAGAGAAGGTAAAGTATTAGATCGATAGGAGATTTCGGGAATAAAAAAAACAATTTCATTAAACAAAAAACTAGCTAATCATCAACTAGAGTTCGGTAACAGCCCCCCCTAGATCCTAAGCTAATACTACCTAGTATTTAATAAAAATATTGCAACCGAAACTTTAGTACTTAATAATACTCCTGAAGATGCCTTAAGAAGACGAAATGTACATCGATTTTTCGTAATAAAATTTAGTTTTCTAAAAAACTTCCCCAAGTGTCTTTTTATTATTACCTATAATCAATAATATGTTTTTTATCAACTTTCAATCGTTATCATTATTAGAATTTAACACCATATCTGAGCATGTTAGAAGTAATTATGTATACATAAAAAATACTTAATTAAGAATGTGGGATGTTCTAGTCTTAGGAAAAGATTCGCTTAAGATAGAGAAGAATGGAGGTGCGTGTCCAAACGTCTTAGGACTGATGACCCTATGATGATGATGAAGCTATTTCATCTGTGTTGTATTAGAGTTTATGTGACAATTTTGAGTGAATTTTGTTAGTAAACCTTGCTCTTGATTTTTTCTTATTCATTTAATCTTGGTGTTCGTCGTACTAATATATTAGCCAGATGTATGCCTTGGTTCAGATATGGGTCTTGCCAAATCTGCAAGATCAAGATATGACAAGACAAAACTACAACACAAAATACTTTTATTTTCTGCCCATCTATGAGACAGTAGGTATTTTTCTTATGATATAATCTTCATTCCTGCTTTTATAACTACTAATTCTGAACTCATTCGTTGTTTAAAATCCATTCAAAACGTTCTTCAGATTCTTGATTGAACGTCACAAAAAATCTCGTTTTCGGTTTTATGATTAATTAAAGGTTCTAAAAAATTTTTTCGACCATAAATAAGCACTTGATTGTATACATTTTTTATTAATTTTAGCGTCCTCTGAATTGGTCCTTTGCCAATCAGAACTTAAAGGTAAGATGATCATCAATTAAATTGGGCAAACTCTCGACTATAACTCTTCACCTTTGGTTATTATTGTACATATATTTTCGCGAGAACGAACATAAAAAGACTTTTCGGCATCCCCTAATTTTTGTCCCTTTGAACTGTTTGCATTTCACCCGGTCCTAATAAAATTTTGTTTTACTTCAAAACCATGCACACTTGAAAAATAATCACCTCAACCTCAACACAATCGAGTCCTGTAGAAACTCTTAGCAATAATTATAAATTGTGTATTACTTACGTTTGATGTTGTGTTTGTGCTTATATTAAATAGAAAGTGCTACAAACTTAATAGACAAAGAACTTTTACTGGAGTAACGATTTTTAATTTCCCGGTAGAAAGGCGTTCGGAATTATTGTAAACAATATTTGAAAGTTTGTTATGTGCCTAAGGACCCTGAACCTAAATCAAAAGACGTTGAAATACGTTTTTCATAACAAGAAGAAGAACAATAAAGCATGAACAGAAAATAAGAAGCCAGGATCAATATGAAATCTTGAAAGAATTTCATAAAGCAAAAAGTAAACTAGAGAGTAACAAAGAGAACAACAGAAAAAGAAAGTGAATGGAAGAAAAGCAGAAAAAATCAATAAAAACATTCAACAACAACTTGAGAAGTTCATTGAAGAAACTCCATACAAGTACCACACTATTAAAATAGAATCAAAATCGAATAGGTTTAAAAATAAATACATTATGTTATTATTGAAATTGATGAAATCTTTTACACCAAAGGCGAAAGGTCAGTGTTGTTTACAATAATAAAATACTTATTGTTACTCTCGATTCATTTTGATTTCTGAGTAAGGAGAAGAAATGGAATTTGAAACGAATTACTTGTTGGTTAATAAAACAGCTTTCAGTAAATAGAAAATCGGCCTTTTTGTAACTAATATTGTTATTATAAACAATAACTTCTTATTTATTTATCCATACTAAAAGCAGTAGTTATAATTTGGAGTTTTAGCATCTGGTACACAAGATCATAATATGGCACATTTTTCTTTTACACTTTACACTATTCTAATTTTCTACTACAGTAGGTACTAAAGGAATCTAACGTTCGTGGAAGTTACAAGGGAATCTCCATCTCATCATCATAAAGTCGTCAGTCTTAAGACTGGTTGGACACGCACCTTTACTCTTTCCTATCCTGAGCTAATCTTCGCATTTCCTCAAAACTAGAACAACCCACATCCGTAACTATTTGCGAACAGTAATCTGATCTAGATCTACCTCTACCCCTCCTAACACTCGTTTCTGCCATTAATATGTATCTAACTAGACTTTCATGCCTCAGAAAGTTTCCTACTAACTTATTCCGCCTATTTCTTATTGACTTCCATAAAGTCCTTTGTTCTCCTATTCTTTCTAATACTTCTTCATTTCTAATCTTCTCTATTCACGGTATCCTCATCATTCGCCTATAACACCACATTTCGAACGTTTCTAACCTTTTCCGTTTCGCAGCGCCCACTGTCCATGTTTCCCACCCATACAGCGCCGCACTCCATAAATACAACGTTAACAATCTTTTTGGAATTTTTAAATTAACCATTCGCTAGCATAAAAGTGACATCTGTTTATTGAAGGCGACTCGACCCTGTGCTAACCTTTGCTTTATATCCGACTTCCTAGATACCTAAAATCAGCCACTTTTTCTAATTTTTCGTCTCCTATCTTTATATTCCCTCTTTCCTTACTTTTTCTTCTTCTTCCCTTACATACCAGTATTTTTGTTTTATAGCATCTCCATCTATTATTTAAAAATTTTCTACAGTGGTTAATATCTAGATATATAAAACTATAGTTCCTATGCCATTCCTAATCTATGTTTATTTTTATCATTTTTAAAAAGATCACAAAATTTTATGTGGAAAGGCGTAGCCAAATCGGTTGTTTTCATTCAAAAGTCGTGTTAACGTACGTTTTGCGATTGCTGCTGATTACAACGGTATATCTCTTTTCTTTTTTATTCTTTTCGAGAGAACCGTTGCAAGTACTTTCATCCTTTAATAAGCCACACCATTGTCACGTACCTACACGGATTTTACCTTTAAAAGGATCCTTCCCACACTTCCACTTCATACCACAATCTGCTTCATTAGCACGGCGAAAATGTTACGCTAATACATATACAATTTCCAAAATCAATTTAATTCTATTGAATGCACTAAAGAAAACGTTGAAGTTATTATTTAAAAACGTAAATCGAACATTTGTTATTAAATTTCTTCATTTTTCTGTAATTTAATTTTTCAATCAATATTGTACACCCAACATTTAATAATGATACAATTAGTTTTATACTTATACAATGAAGTTAAGGAAAATATGTCTAGTATATGTACGTTACCTTAAAAACCCGATTTCAGTTAAACCGCGATTTGTCTAGGGAAAACTAGTTTTAACAATCTTCTTTAGTCAATTGCAGCTTCCACTAGGAAAAACTAGAACTGTCTGATAAAATCTTAGTTAAAACTAAAGTATTTCACTTTTACTGAAGAGTTAGAGACGATGATGATCGATTTAATATTAATTATATGTACTTATAAGTAAAATGAATCAAGTACGTATGCTTTTAGTAATCACAATGCTATCAACAAGAGTATGCTAACTATCAAATAAAAAAAAGGAAAGGGCGACTTCGTTAGTGTTGTCTACTCCTACCGCAATCCTATGATCCTATATCCATCAGAAAAGAAATAATTAGTAGAAGTTCACAGTCTCTCACAGTCACTGTGGATCTGTATTAACTGCAGACTTTACATTAAAATTAGAGTTTATTTTTAACCAAAATGTGTATAGTGACGACTAGAACGAAGTGAGAATTTAATTCTAGTTTTCTCTAGTCATAACTAGAATTGACAAATGGACTAGAAGAATGTGAAAAGTAGCCTTTCCAAGTCAGATCGCATTATAAATGAAATCTCATCTTATTGTAACATATATCTTTATTGTAGTCATAGTACAAAATAATAAAGGTTCATCATCATCATACGACACGACCCTGCGCTATCCTCTGGTTTATATCCCTAAAGGTTATGAAATTATTTTTGCATTTGGCTCAACTTACCTATACCCTGATATATAACCAGTATAGAGTGGAGGACGGATTTTTTCATATTTAAGTACGTATTCAAGTATTTGTTTATAATTTGGTTTGAATATCCAAACTGAACTGATGCTGTCCTGCTAAAGGCCGGTGTTGGTATTTCCTAACGTTTCGCTAGCTCTAGTGGAAAACTTCTTCAGAGGTCCTTTAGTCCAACATCCAGTATCGGACCTCTGAAAAAACTCTCCACTCGTGCTAGAAGCGTTAGAAAGTACTTCCAATCGATGACGACCTTTAGTTTAGACCCCAATTAGGACAGCATCACATACTGGCCGGGAAAATCTTTACCAATTTGTCAATATCCAATTTATTCGAAACCTGTTTGTATATTCAGTTTATGAAATATTAAAATATACAAATATTATTAAACATTCGGATATATTTTTTTTAAATTAAGGACTAATGTGTGACGACAATAATTAATATCGTTCATACATTAGGCTCTTTCAAATGAAAATATCAGAACCGAGTAGAATAAAGTTAACAGATCTGAACGAAACGAGTGTTGGGGTAGGTCGAGGCGGCAAGGCACGCCAGTTGGAATCGAAGTCTCTGATGATTATTTAATGGAAGTATTGGGAGCGTATATTATCGAGTGCGTTTCTACTTTGTCGAAGCGACGAGTCGCGGCGTGGCGCGGCTTTTTAATAAAGCGGTACGAACGAAGGAGTATGTATGTGTGTGTGTAGTACGTGTTTTTTAGAATGGGGTGGTGGTCGATACCGCCACAGCCATCTAGATTCAGTCAGTAGCGTAGGGCATAAGCGAATTTGGCTTCAACAGCATCGAGAGTGGCGCCGACGAGCGGCGCTTCCTGGAACTAATTAATTATCAAGCCGTAGTTAATTATGTACGTAACAAACCCCTTTCCTCCCAATTGTTAGGAAGTCGGCGCAGTGCCGTTCTTCTCCCCGCCGTCCCCTTTGTTTTCGCGTAATTCAATTTTCTACGCGCTCGGTGAAGCGACTGCAGCGAACCAACGAGGCTTTGCACGTATGTATGTGTACATATATTATATATATGTATGTATGTATGTTGCAAGTACATACTTGCATCCACGTATATATGTATGTATGTATGTATGTGAGTATGCAAGTACAGTTTCTGCATAATATTGTTTTAGCTGTTAGAGCGGAATCAAATTGTTTATGCGCATATTGAAAGCTTCTCAAACGCACTCTAGTCACTAATTGCGTTACTAATACATTGTGACAAGCTGACGAGTAACGTTGTCATGATTTTGTTAACGTAAATGACTACAAAACCACGGGAGAAGATTCACTAATTAGATATTTCGCTGTTTTCTGCTTACAAAATCATAATACAGTCTGTACAATGCGGTTGTGCGATAATTTCCCATGTCATTATCAGTTTTTGCGGAAATTAATTAAATTTTTGAAGTGGGCTTCCTATTGTCAATTAGGAATTTGCCTATAAAATTGTATTTTTTTTACGTTAAGTAACAATTTCATGCTTCAGTTGTCCACATCACAATAAAGGTCCATGGGGTTGACGTAATTCTTGCACAGACTGTGACTACATTTAGTAAAAGATAAACAAATCCCAAAGTCTTTTTCGTGAAGTAAAATTGGATATAGTTTTATTTGATTTTTGGTATGTAAATAATTAAGCAGAATATTTTGTCGTCATTATTATGAAATGGGACAAAAACGGAGCGCACAGAATACAGGATATTTCAATAAAGGACAATCCCGTATATATAGGAGACGTATCAAAGATCAACCAAAANTGTAGGATAAAAATAAATATTTCAGCCAATTAATCGGCACATATTAATTTTAATTTTTAACAACATGACATGAATAAACATCTAAAGTATATCAGTTACAAATTGAGGATAACAAAACGAGTATTAAGTTTTTTGGTAACAGTGTTTCTACTAAATAGTTGAATTCCACAGATTTATAATCAATTTGATTAATAAGGTTTAAATTTTTAGATAGAAATTTACCGACACTATTAGCCGTGGATCGATATTTCGATCTACTGGATCTCATCAACGCCTCATCTAATACAAAACCGAAATTGCAATCCTCATGCGGGAGTTTGATGATTAAATTAATCAAGAACATCAATGTTTTTATTAATTGGTTTACGTGTCTATCACGTATGTGTAAGTTGAAATACCTTGTCTAATGCCTGCAGTATCTCAGTATCAGTAAATACCCACTGGAGGGCGATGCACTGCTTCTATTTGGATATTCCATATTATTTTCTTGTATCACTTAGTATTGTGGCCGAGTTTTTTTTTTTGATACGTCTTAATCAATTACTTATGTTGGGTTATTTTAAAAATCAGTTGGTTTAATTTTCCAAAAAAAAAAAAACAACAGTATATATTCACTTTATCGTGTTAGTGAGTGAAACTTTGAGGCCGCAGATGACCTTTGTAAATGTAAATTCATTATAAATAAACGTATCAAAAAATATTAAGGTTAGCAATGGTTGGGTTTTATTATAAATTATTTTAACTTCTTTTAATAGGTTATTAAAAAACAATTTTTTAATGTGGGTGAAAAGTGCTTTATTAGGGATATTACGTATGGTTTTAAGGAATGAAGGGGTTTCATTTGAGATATATGCATAGGTATGAGTATGCGTAGCTAAGTTACCAAGAGTCGCTTTTTCCACATTAAAATCGAAAAATAAGGGCGTAGCAGAATATGGTATTCATCAATCGTAAAAATAAAAGTAAATGGGTTTGAATTCACGTAATTTTCGCAATTGAACCCACGACATCGAGCATATTATGGTATAGTTGGAATATTAAAAGAGCCATTCACGGTTACGATCTTAATAATATAAATGTTTATCTTTTGAAATGAAAGTAGCTAAGGGTTAAAAATAATAATATCGACAACATTCATTAAAGGGAGAGTTACTTAATTGTATGTGGGTGTAAGCAGTACATGTACCTATGTATACAGGGTGTAACAGAAATAAGTGCTAAGCTCTGCAGACTGTAAACTACATGCAATAATAGATCGAGGCACAGTGAGTTCAGCAGCAGATAAAAAAAAGATGTTTTGAGAAAAATACAATAATTTAAAATCCGAAGCCAGTCCTGTACGTGAATTGGCGACACAGGTGTTTACCGAATAGCGCAATGCGATAAAATTTCAGCAGCTACATGGATGAAGAATGTCAACATTGCCGATTATCGTATGTCTAAGATTTAGTAGATACTACACATAATGTTAAATTAAATAATTACATTACAGGCAGCACTATGCAAATGTACAAAAGAGAGAGAAAATGTAAGTTACCTAAATATTAGTCGGTAAATGAGCATCATCTGGGTAATTGTAATTTTATTAAGGGAAATTTCCACACCATCATTGAGATATTGTTAAGGCGTGTTAGTTATTTTGCGGGTAGTTGTGAGTAAACATACCAAAAAAGTGAAATAAGTCTCCAAAAATTGCGCATCACAGATTTATCGAAAACAGTTCTTAAAATCTCGAAGAATGTACGACATGCGAAGTGAAAATTAAAATTCGGTCCTGTGTGAAGCAAATTTGTCTGTAAATAACATCCTATGGAAATACTTAGATTATGTAGCACTTTTCTTTCTAAACCACCCAAATAAAACCACTCGCGAATGAAAACCAGTTTCATGTAAGACTTGCACTCGCTGCAAATGATACGGATGCAGCAACTGTTCCTTTAAAATTTGCCATTCTGTCACATGAGATAAGCCAACGTTCCCTACTATTTCGCGTGTGCTGTTTTGGGGATTATATCCTTTGAAATCGAGAATTTGTCCCTAAAGCGGCGATATGGTTCAAACCAACAACTATTGTACAGTAACTGATCTACACTATTGATTAATGTTGTATTACTGAATTAGTTTATTGAATTGCACATCGATTGCCTAATACAAGGTTTAAACATTAAAAGAATAAACGGCTACTAGAGGTTGGCGGGTAACATAAATACCCTGAATCACACTTAATCTAATCTTACAAATAATACATGAGCAAAAAATACAAAACAGATACAGGCCTGACGCTGGAAGCTGGCGGAAATTTTAAAATGGCGTGGATGCGCGGTGGCAAAGGTAGGCAGTTTTAGGTATAAAGATTACAGCCCTCATTCTTCAGTATTCCTATCAGGGGCGTAGATTAAATATTTAAAAATAGGGATCAGTGAGCAAGTAATAGACAGACAAACAGAAGAACTAATTGTTGATGTTGGTGACAGTGATAGAGATTCCCATGATGAGAGTGAATGTGAAAACTAA
>NW_020438875.1:936672-958353 GCF_000699045.2 Agrilus planipennis | reverse complement strand
CTCCTATCTTTATATTCCCTCTTTCCTTACTTTTTCTTCTTCTTCCCTTACATACCAGTATTTTTGTTTTATAGCATCTCCATCTATTATTTAAAAATTTTCTACAGTGGTTAATATCTAGATATATAAAACTATAGTTCCTATGCCATTCCTAATCTATGTTTATTTTTATCATTTTTAAAAAGATCACAAAATTTTATGTGGAAAGGCGTAGCCAAATCGGTTGTTTTCATTCAAAAGTCGTGTTAACGTACGTTTTGCGATTGCTGCTGATTACAACGGTATATCTCTTTTCTTTTTTATTCTTTTCGAGAGAACCGTTGCAAGTACTTTCATCCTTTAATAAGCCACACCATTGTCACGTACCTACACGGATTTTACCTTTAAAAGGATCCTTCCCACACTTCCACTTCATACCACAATCTGCTTCATTAGCACGGCGAAAATGTTACGCTAATACATATACAATTTCCAAAATCAATTTAATTCTATTGAATGCACTAAAGAAAACGTTGAAGTTATTATTTAAAAACGTAAATCGAACATTTGTTATTAAATTTCTTCATTTTTCTGTAATTTAATTTTTCAATCAATATTGTACACCCAACATTTAATAATGATACAATTAGTTTTATACTTATACAATGAAGTTAAGGAAAATATGTCTAGTATATGTACGTTACCTTAAAAACCCGATTTCAGTTAAACCGCGATTTGTCTAGGGAAAACTAGTTTTAACAATCTTCTTTAGTCAATTGCAGCTTCCACTAGGAAAAACTAGAACTGTCTGATAAAATCTTAGTTAAAACTAAAGTATTTCACTTTTACTGAAGAGTTAGAGACGATGATGATCGATTTAATATTAATTATATGTACTTATAAGTAAAATGAATCAAGTACGTATGCTTTTAGTAATCACAATGCTATCAACAAGAGTATGCTAACTATCAAATAAAAAAAAGGAAAGGGCGACTTCGTTAGTGTTGTCTACTCCTACCGCAATCCTATGATCCTATATCCATCAGAAAAGAAATAATTAGTAGAAGTTCACAGTCTCTCACAGTCACTGTGGATCTGTATTAACTGCAGACTTTACATTAAAATTAGAGTTTATTTTTAACCAAAATGTGTATAGTGACGACTAGAACGAAGTGAGAATTTAATTCTAGTTTTCTCTAGTCATAACTAGAATTGACAAATGGACTAGAAGAATGTGAAAAGTAGCCTTTCCAAGTCAGATCGCATTATAAATGAAATCTCATCTTATTGTAACATATATCTTTATTGTAGTCATAGTACAAAATAATAAAGGTTCATCATCATCATACGACACGACCCTGCGCTATCCTCTGGTTTATATCCCTAAAGGTTATGAAATTATTTTTGCATTTGGCTCAACTTACCTATACCCTGATATATAACCAGTATAGAGTGGAGGACGGATTTTTTCATATTTAAGTACGTATTCAAGTATTTGTTTATAATTTGGTTTGAATATCCAAACTGAACTGATGCTGTCCTGCTAAAGGCCGGTGTTGGTATTTCCTAACGTTTCGCTAGCTCTAGTGGAAAACTTCTTCAGAGGTCCTTTAGTCCAACATCCAGTATCGGACCTCTGAAAAAACTCTCCACTCGTGCTAGAAGCGTTAGAAAGTACTTCCAATCGATGACGACCTTTAGTTTAGACCCCAATTAGGACAGCATCACATACTGGCCGGGAAAATCTTTACCAATTTGTCAATATCCAATTTATTCGAAACCTGTTTGTATATTCAGTTTATGAAATATTAAAATATACAAATATTATTAAACATTCGGATATATTTTTTTTAAATTAAGGACTAATGTGTGACGACAATAATTAATATCGTTCATACATTAGGCTCTTTCAAATGAAAATATCAGAACCGAGTAGAATAAAGTTAACAGATCTGAACGAAACGAGTGTTGGGGTAGGTCGAGGCGGCAAGGCACGCCAGTTGGAATCGAAGTCTCTGATGATTATTTAATGGAAGTATTGGGAGCGTATATTATCGAGTGCGTTTCTACTTTGTCGAAGCGACGAGTCGCGGCGTGGCGCGGCTTTTTAATAAAGCGGTACGAACGAAGGAGTATGTATGTGTGTGTGTAGTACGTGTTTTTTAGAATGGGGTGGTGGTCGATACCGCCACAGCCATCTAGATTCAGTCAGTAGCGTAGGGCATAAGCGAATTTGGCTTCAACAGCATCGAGAGTGGCGCCGACGAGCGGCGCTTCCTGGAACTAATTAATTATCAAGCCGTAGTTAATTATGTACGTAACAAACCCCTTTCCTCCCAATTGTTAGGAAGTCGGCGCAGTGCCGTTCTTCTCCCCGCCGTCCCCTTTGTTTTCGCGTAATTCAATTTTCTACGCGCTCGGTGAAGCGACTGCAGCGAACCAACGAGGCTTTGCACGTATGTATGTGTACATATATTATATATATGTATGTATGTATGTTGCAAGTACATACTTGCATCCACGTATATATGTATGTATGTATGTATGTGAGTATGCAAGTACAGTTTCTGCATAATATTGTTTTAGCTGTTAGAGCGGAATCAAATTGTTTATGCGCATATTGAAAGCTTCTCAAACGCACTCTAGTCACTAATTGCGTTACTAATACATTGTGACAAGCTGACGAGTAACGTTGTCATGATTTTGTTAACGTAAATGACTACAAAACCACGGGAGAAGATTCACTAATTAGATATTTCGCTGTTTTCTGCTTACAAAATCATAATACAGTCTGTACAATGCGGTTGTGCGATAATTTCCCATGTCATTATCAGTTTTTGCGGAAATTAATTAAATTTTTGAAGTGGGCTTCCTATTGTCAATTAGGAATTTGCCTATAAAATTGTATTTTTTTTACGTTAAGTAACAATTTCATGCTTCAGTTGTCCACATCACAATAAAGGTCCATGGGGTTGACGTAATTCTTGCACAGACTGTGACTACATTTAGTAAAAGATAAACAAATCCCAAAGTCTTTTTCGTGAAGTAAAATTGGATATAGTTTTATTTGATTTTTGGTATGTAAATAATTAAGCAGAATATTTTGTCGTCATTATTATGAAATGGGACAAAAACGGAGCGCACAGAATACAGGATATTTCAATAAAGGACAATCCCGTATATATAGGAGACGTATCAAAGATCAACCAAAACCGATCGTCAGTAAATAATGCATATGTACCTACGTTTACAGTGAATCTTTCTGTAATAATGAGAGGAACGAATGATATTTTGAAACGTATACAAAATAGACCTGAACATACCTATTCCTATGAGTCCTTTATAATTAATGATGTTGTAGTAGTAGCATGTAGTAATAGTAATAAACTCAACATGTTTTTGTAATTAATATACTTGGACTATACTCTTTCAAACAAATATTTTGTACTTTTGTCAAGTATGTCTCAAAAAAATCTAAGCGAGCTTTGAGGAAGTGAGTTAAACCAAATGAAACAAGATTTTCCAAAATTGGAGAGTGACAACTTGAGTACCTATGCTACACGTTATGGACTCTTAAACGTACTCGTGCTTGAAATTTCGAATAATAGTATTTTTTGGAAGGCATTGTTAACTCCAGTCTGTACTCTATCTATACTACTGTCTATTACACAACTAAAATTTGTAGGACTGTTGGCAAAACTAAAACATTGTTTGGAATCTTTCGTAAACTTAATTAGGAGGAACCAAGAGGCAAAGATTGATGTCAATTTCAATAAGTATCCTGAATATTATCCTGAAATATTATGATGTAAAGAGTAAAATATTTTGTACCTATTCTCTTATAATTAGATGCATCAGTTTTTATCTTCTCGTTATTCGAATTGATTCACCTATTTCTCAGTCAATATTTTCCTCATTAGACTCCAAATAAATGGAAATTATCGTTAATTTTAAGTTTTAGGTAAGATTTTGATGTCGTCAATTTTCTTATTTGGATTACGTACATTTAAATTTCTTTACCTTTATATACACACTAAACATGTAGTTTTCGTAAAGCAATTTTTTTTTCTTTCCTGGTCCGTTTCAGTTTCTCTGAATATCCTGAGATGGTAGAGCTATCGACTACATATAACGATGTTATCTCCATATTAACATACAGTATTCCGTATAAGCAGCTGTTCAGCAATTTCTACATGTATTGAGGTGCTGGCAAGCACAAGAGGAGAACTAGCAGCAACAGCATTTACGTATCTATCACCTTTGGCGTGAAAGGGTGTCGATCCAACAAATTGGATTTCAATAAGCAGGCACTTTAAGCGCTCTTTTCGTCCCATTGAGTCGGTGACATACGACACCTGATCCGATAGCCCCTCTAACCTCCTCCTCTTCCACTTTTGTCCTTGTTATATCCTTCCACTACATACGTATACCTTTATATGTACATACATGTGTATGTGTCGGCTACTGAGAAGATTATGCCATCACTTACACCAAAAAATTCTCATAAATCGTGTAATACGGCGAATGACAGCAAAGTTTCGATAAAAATTAAGGGAGAGTTTAATTTGTTTAATTTTATTTACGGGTATATAACTTTTTTATAAAAATGCGTAGTATAAACTGGCTTTTATCTGCGATTTAGCCCGCTCGGGACTATTTTTAATTACTGGTAATAAATACAATTATTATGATCAATAAACAATTAACTAAAGTAGCCTATATTACCCCTGATGCCCTCTAGATATTTGTAAAATCGAACTGAAATCGGTTCAGCCTTACACGCAGACAGAGGAGGCAGAAAGGTAATCAGACAAATAGAAAAAAGAAGCGTAATTTTAGACTTTGTGGTCAACTTTAAGGGTCATTTTTGTCTTAATTGCACACGAATTGTGGAGAGGTGCGTGTGTAACGGGTGTCTTCGGGGTGAAGGCGTTATAATGGGCATGATGATGATGGTGTATGCATGTACGTTACATACTGCCAAAATATTTTGTTTACCGTGAAAGATCAGAGCAAATAATTTTATTGATGTAAAATCAACATCAGTCATTTTATATCAAAATATTTACAACCTCATTTTGTTTCCCATCTTTTAAACATTGTAATAAGAAAAATAAATGGAATCCATAGTTTCTTTAGCTTTGGGTTCATCTAACTAGTGAAGTTTTTCGAATCGTTTTCTAAGAATTTTGGATTATAGGCATTTATTGGCACACCACAATATGTTGTAGTATTCAGTTTTACACAGCTGACGTATATCAATTCGATATTGTTTTGTGGGCTGTTTTGTCATGGTACCTTGCTAAAGGTACGATAAGTGGTGATTTGGAACTTCAAGATTTCATGGACCAAGACATTGAACCCAGAAAACAATACCGATCCAATATTTTAGATTAACCATTTCCAATGAGTTTAGAATTTTTTGGGCTCTCATCAGTTAAATATTTAAGTTTATGTTACCTTCAATAGCCAATGTGATCAACTTTCATTCATCATTTTACATAGTGTTTGATCAGTGATATCAGCAAAACTTTTAACGATAAAAATGTATTTTGCATTTTAGAAACACAAAATACGTTTGGAAAAGTACAGTGTAAACTCTATAACGTCACTCGATTTAACGACAAACTCCTTAAAATGTCGAAATTGACCCCATAAAACAATATCGATTCAATATTTTAAATTATCCATTTCCCAGGAGTTTAGAATTTTTTGGGATCTCTTCCGTTTATGATTAAAAAGAATTCATGGAATGTCCCTTCGTCCCTTGTCCATTTTATATAATGTTTGATCGGTAATACTAGCAAAACTTTTAACGGCAAAAATGTATTTTGCATTTTAGAAATAGAAAATACCTTTGGGAAAGTACAGTGTAAACTCTATAACGTCACTCGATTTAACGACAAACTCCTTAAAATGTCGAAATTGCTTGACTTTGGTTTACTTTACATTNTACGACAAAAATAGATATTTTTTATTTTGTATTTTCATTTTAAATGCAACTATTTCAAATAAATCACATCTCTGATGATTATGCCAAATATTTTTTCACATTCAGAGATTTTAATATTCCTAATAGATATTTTCCTTTAGTTGATATGCTTGTAATATATAATATGTTGATGTTTGTGGTTTAACAATTTGTTAACGTACAATGGCTATAATTCGATGATTAAATACCGTTTTAATGGAACTGTTGGAAACATACCAGTCCCACTAAAACTATCAAGTAACACTCCATCCGGAACCCCACGACCGCAGTAGCTTCCGCATTTTGTTGAATGGCCTTAGCCGTCACACGACATTCTACCGCACAATAGTAGATAATCTGAGACGACTAAATCTACTTACGATCTTTACAAGGCACTATTCAGACATAATGGCCCATAGAAAAGTCCGGCAAACGGGATAGTGCTCCCTTGGCTTGCCGATCTTAAGGACTAAACTGGCTTGTCTGATTGTAGATCGCTTTAAATATGTTTTGACCGCCAGAAATGCTCTTTTGTGAAAATACGAGCGCAGATTTTCGCATAATAGGATATTGCCAGGTCTTTATGATCAAATGAGTGTAAATCTATACCTATTGCTGCGATGAATGGTATTAAGGGGGCTCTTAAACGAACGATATTTATCATGTGAAACATGCTGGAAATCGGTCATAATTTTTAACCGATAAGCACGTGGACAAAACTTGGAGTAGGTTCTATCTATAGGGTTAAATTTGTTTGAGAGCAGTACGTGTAAATATCTGAAAAACCACCATCATCATCATCATAAGGTCATCAGTCCTAAGACTGGTTGGACACGTACCTCCACTCTTTCCTATCCTGAGCTAATCTCTGCATTTCCCTAAAACTAGAACAGCCCACATCCTTAGCTATTTGCGAACAGTAATCTAATCTACGTCTACCTCTACCCCTCCTAACTCCTGTTTCTGCCTCTAATATGTCTCTGACTAGACCTTCATGCCTGAGAAGGTGTCCTACCAACCTATCTCGCCTATTTTTTATTGACTTCCATAGAGTACTCTGTTCTCCTATTCTTTCCAATACCTTCTTCATTTCTAACCTTTTCTACCCACGATATCCTCATCATCCGCCTATAACACCACATTTCGAACGCTTCTAACCTTTTCTTTTCCGCCGCTCCCACTGTCCGTGTTTCGCACCCGTACAACGCCGTGCTCCAAACATACACCGTTAACAACCTTTTTCGAAATTCTAAATTAACGGTTCGCGAGCATAGAAGTGACTTCTTTTTATTAAAGGCGACACGACCCTGCTCTATCCTCTGCTTTATATCTCTACTACTCATTCCTTCCTGACTTATCTGACTTCCTAGGTATCTAAAATCAGCCACTTCTTCTAATTTTTCGTCTCCTATCTTTATATTCGCTCTTTCCCTACTTTTTCTTCCGTTGCATACCAGTATTTTAGTTTTACTTTTATTTATTTTCATACAGTACTGATCTGTCAGTACCGCTTCCATTTTATTTGAAAAACCATATAACACCGAAATTAATATAAGGATTAATTTTGAGTAGGTGTTACTAACTGCTTATCAAACATCAATCTAATAGTATTAGGTAATAATAATTTTTTTTTGATAATGATTATTTCATAAACAATTTTCATAGTTTTGAATTATTCTCATGAATTCAATAAGGTAATTATACTATTTTTTCAGGTTTTTCGCAGTTGAAATCAGCTTTTCCTACGTCCGGTCCTGGCGGCTGTCTGCCGGGTAAGTAAGTGACACATGGTACCTAATCATTGTTATTACTAACTGTCCAGTTTAATATCTTCGATAAGGATTAAAAAATTTTCAAAACTATTCCGAAATACTGCCTTGTATTGACATTAAATAAAGGTTACATAGGTACAAAATGTATATTTTATAAATTGAAATGCTATTACTAAAAATACTGTTCATAAATTTTAGTATATCATATATAAAATGGAGTCTATCAATACTTAATTGAAATAATGTTAACTGCGATCTTGCCGGTGAAACAATACAATTCATAACTTAATAAAAATGATACTAATCTAAATTTCAATCAAATTTTCTTTTACTATGTGCGTGTGTTATTTATCTATATTATATTCTACATTCTTTGCTGAGGTCCTGAGACCGTGTGCTCACATTTTCCTAGGACATGTTGAAGTATTTCTTCCTCTTTATTATACATTCTGCATAATTTTTCCTTTTCTAGTAGCCAATACCTATTAGCTTTCGTTTCTGATCCTAACCTGAATATTGCATACATCTCCAGTTCGTTTCCGCGTTTGTGTTATTTGAAATTTATATTGGTATCATTTTTATTAATACCTAACATACATTTTATTCTATGAACATAAACGCAATGAAGTAAAAAAATTCAAAATACGTTGTTCATAAGTTTTTAAAAAATTTCTGCTACGTTTATTCTTTCCCCAATTTAGTAGAAACTGACGAATCGCTTCCGTTATAGTTTTGTCTTTTGTTCTAAGTAGCGCCTTTTCTGCTTATTATTTTGGAACACGACACGGAGGGAACCAGTGCGATTCCATTCTCTGAATTGTTCTTTTGTTTTTGAATCGTGCTCAAGTACACTAGAACCGAACTAAAACGTGTAGAAGAATTTTTCCTTGAAACACTGCATGATAAAAGGTCTCGAAAATTTTGAAGCGTTAAGTGTCCGAATTTATATACTTAAAGCGTCCTTAAAATGGAAATTGTGTCTTATCACTACTAGTTGAACCCGTTCAAACTTTGACGAATGGGTACCGTTGCCGATGGTGTATGTCATTTACAGTTTAATCATGCTGGCATCCGTACTGTAACCGAAACTATATTCCCTTAGTTCACAAAACTTTACATATGGGAATAAATCCCTAGCTTGTTCTACTTTAGGTAGTTATCTAAATGATTTTAGGAGTCATTTAGATGAAGGGGGGCCGCACTTTTATACTTTAAAACAGATTTTTAAAAAATGCAGCACAAAATGAATAAAATTTTATTTTTATACTATAGGTAATACAATATATATTATTAATTCTAGGGTCTTAATTAGTAAGGTGTTGTTTATGTTTTATATGTAGCTACATTTGCATCATTAATCACGTGGTGAATTCATTGTAAGTTTGATTTTCGAAAAAATGCTTCACAAACATATGAGAAATTAAAAACACAACTCATTGTTCAAAATGAAAGTCGAAATATCCGTGAGGATTCTCAACTGCAGTTATGTTTCCTTATTTCATGAACATGTTTCGAGAAATGTTTAGGTTGCCTTTTTGGGAAGAACAGCAAGAAATGTTGAGAATTATTATTAGGTATTTCTAAATATTAACGAAATTACAAGCACTAATTATTATTAAATTATCTTGTCTTTGGAAGTGTATAAGGTTAGGGGGGTCAATCCGCGGCTGTATGAGGCCTTCAACTTTGAACATTCATTATAGTTTTATAAAATATTTATAATGATTGCTGATTTTCGCTATCTACATAGTCAGATAATTCAGGATGGAAAGACTGGTAGAGATTTAAAGTAGAGGTTAGCGTAAGGTCGAATAGCCTTTAACTAAAAGAAATCATTTCTGCGAAACGTGAAAAGAAAATATTAGATGTGTCTGAAATGTGGTGCTACAGGCGAATGATGAGGACACTGTGGATACAGAAAGTTAGAAAAAAGGAGACATTATTAAAACAGAGGTTGAAAGAACACTTTCCTAAGCTTGAGGAACCAGCTAGACACATATTGAGATGCGTGTCCAACCAGTCAGTACTGTCATCATCATCATAAGGTCGTCAATCCTAAGACTGGTTGGACACGCACTTCCACTCCTTCCTACCCTGAGCATCCTTCTATTTGCAAACAGTAATCTAATCTAGGTCTACCTCTACTCCTCTTAAGTCCCATTTTCTGACTCTAGTATGTCTCTGACTAGACCTTCATGCCTGGTGTTCTACCAACCCATCTCGCCTATTTCGACTCGACCCTGCGATATCGTCTGCTTTATATTCCTACTACTCCTTCCGTGTTGAATTATCTGACTTCCTAGATACCGAAAATCAGCCACTTCTTTTTCGTCTCCTATTTTTATATTCGCTGTTCTTCTACTTTTTATTCCCTTGCATACCAGTATTTTTGTTTTACTTTATTTATTTTCATACAATACTGTTTTATCAATACCGCTTCCATTTTATTTAAAGCAATTTCAAACTCCTCCTTGCTATATGCTAATACTCATATATCATCTACAAATCTAAGCATAGTAATTTTTTGCCTCTGTATAACTATCAGTATAGTTGTACTGTCTTTGATGATATTGATCGCATCTTCGATCTATAGATTAAAAAGTAGCGGTGACAATGTACATCCTTGTCTGACTCTCTTCTTAATATTTGCTTCTCTACGTTGCAGCTCCAGCTCTATAACTGTCTGTCGGTCTACATACAAACTAAGTATCACTGTTCTATCTCTGTAACTCATCCCTACATTTTTAAATATATTTAATCGTCATATCTACGTATAGAGTCGACTTTTATGAATTTTCTTTTCATAAACATCCTACAGTGTATGTGAAGGACTTTTTGTCGGTTATAACCTGTCGTGTAAAAATTTCATTTCCTGCTATTTAACGTCGATCTACGTTGTAAATTTATCTGGATAGACCTGGATCCTGTCAGTTGGTTCGTTTCACGATTTTATTTGGTCGTCTTTTTTCTTTTTGCTTTTTTTATTGAGTGAGCGTCTTGTTGTGGAATTCGGGCCTCTTTTCATACTCCGTTGTTTTCGTCCTTTGAGCCCGTTCTTTTTGTTTATATCTACCAGGTTGTTCGTTTTCATTATTTTACCTGGTACCTACATACAAAGACAACTGCATAGATACGAATGCGAAGCGTTCAATGCGCGGCTTTGCGGTTCGCGTGTATGCATGGCGCGCATTCTTCGAGGTGTAAAAGCTTCATGAATGTGCTGAGAAGTCCATTCACATGTCCATCAACGCGACACGGCGGCTGCTTGCTTATACCTCCTTTCTCTACCACCGAAGAACCTCAATAAAACGAACGCGGGAGAAATGTCTTCCACGGTGTGGGTTGTGGGAGATGGGACCCACGACGACGATAGCTCACGACTTCTTTTTGTAAACTTATCGTATCTCCGATTAGTTTTCGTAATATAACAGTAACTGAATCATTCGAAGTTGATTTGAATTAACTTTTGTTATAATAACTCGCGTTATCACATGAACATTAACGTTAACGTATAAATACATATGTTGTGTACACAAGCATTTTTATTTCAATGGAGTATAACTTACAGTTCATGTACACGCTAATGTTTCATTGTAAATATTAGTAATAGAAGTTTTAAAATTGAGTAACCAATTCGGAGATTAGGTACTTTCTATATCCAAATTTACAAATTTTACCTCTTTATATCTGTTAGTACAGTTATAAGCAAATTCAGTGATGGAAAAAAATGAACAAAGAGTGAAAATTACTGATGTGAAGGTTTTGTTTGTGGTATCTAATGTTGACTTAGTTTCGGTCTTGACAAAACGCAAATTCTTCTTCGAAATGTAATCAACAATAGATTATCTGAAATAAAATCTGAAAATTAGCTTCAGCTGCATGGTTTTAATCAGAGTTCTACAGATAAATGTTTTAAAAATTGTAAATTGCCATCGTATTTCTGTGAAGTCATTTATTCTATATCTAAATGTGGATACTAATCCTTTGTTTTGGAAATCAGATTTATAGTGAATAGTTTAATTTGAGGGAAAAAGAAATCAAATGATAAACTTGATACCTGCATGTGGCAACCTCTGTTTGTCAAATATGATTCTACTTTTGTTTTCTGTATAGTTTAAGATGAGAGTTAAGTCACTAACTCTTGAGGTTGACGGTAAACTCATTGGAACGAGTGGTATTAACAATGCCTGAAGGCATTACACCTTTAAAACTACTTTTCTTTTCTTTTCTAATGTAATAGCCATTTGCCCGAGCAGAAAGAAAAGATAAAGGGAAAAACACATACGCAAACACTAAATGCAATAATTTGTATGTACAAGTGAATCTTCTGTAGTATTTAATTTGGAATTTTGCACACTTTTCTTTTCTACCTATTTTATAAATAATATGTTTGGTAGTTAATAGAAAAATTGCCGCTGGCATTCACCACGCAGTCCGTAATTACCTTGTAAACGCTGTTTAAAAGCAGCAAGTAAATTGGCTGATATCAACGGTGTGCTGATGAGATCTAAAGATGTTGAGTCCGCAATCTACGTCTGACGATTTTGACAAATCATTGTAGTTTATTATAGTAAATACTTTTTGACTTCAATGTACTTTGTTTGCGTTTCCTCGTTTATGGTTCAAACATTCCCAAATACGTTCTTAGTCTTTTTAAGTATCTCTATCCGAATTTAAGGACTTTGGAACAATGTCACCTATTACTCATTAGTATGTAAGCACCTGTATACAGTACAACCTCGATAATCTGAACCACCACTAATACCAACAATAACACAAGTTATAATTCGAACGAACCTTGATAGCCCGAACAGCGCAGGCGTGGAAACGTCACCATCGCTCGAGAAGCGGCTTCTGAAGCCATGCAAAATCTTATATTTCGTCCGTCTTACGAAATGATAACGTTAACAATTATGAAATGGCGCCAAAATGGAAACATATTACTGTATCAATAATGGAAGAAGTTGATATAAATAAATAAATTTGTTTAAAACATAAAGCCTATACATACATATCTGTGTCTAATATAACTGACGACTGCTCTTTGATAATCCGAATGTCTAATATAACAGACGACTGATAATCCGAATAATCCNAAATAGTGTTACAAAGATTATTAAATGACTGTACTATATTCTACATTTCTACTAACCAGGAACAATTTCTGTAAATGCACTATGGGTCACAAATGAAGAAGAATTTTATTCCAAAGTCTAAAAGATTGTTTCTTAACGTCATATTGTAAGAGACAGCCTTTTCTAATTTGTTAAATTTTTGTTACATTAGTAAAGATTTAAAATGTTTTACCAAAAATTAACGACTTGAAAGGAAATGTTAATATTCTTCATATTGGAGAAGCATTAATGATTAATATTACATAGTTTTGGGTTTTTAGTCTATATATTTACATTTCATTAAAATTATTATCTAATAAAGAAGATACTGTAAGTAGAGAGCTCATTTGTATGTAAATGCAATTGATTTTGAATAACATTAGATACCAATTATATTTAGGTTGTTACTCTGTCTTTTAATTTAATATACATCCCAGACTATTCAAAAATTTTACTTTCTAAACTTGTTAAGTACAGTGAAAACTATAGATGTAGTAGGTAGACCTATAAATCGAGAAAATGTACCTGAATTTTATATACAAGTAGCAGATAGTGTGGTTACACATAGTTTTTGTGGTGTAGATAACGAATTTCTATACTACCGTCTAAATCAAACCGACGGCGACGGACTAATGAATAATTGTAAGGAGTTCCAGCGCAAGTTGCTCCAAATTACTATGATGAAAAATCGGCTCTCGCCAATAGTTTTGCACTGAACATATTTAAATATATTAGACATATTACAGTTAGGTTATGGTTTACATTAAATAAATACTTTTTTTATAATCTTACGATGGTCAAAATGCTCATGTTGAGTGTTATTTGTGATATTAATTAATATTTAGATACTTTGATACGGAACGTGAAAACCAAGTGCGTAAAATTGTATCAGTATATACGTATTTGTCACAAACTTGAAATCAGGAAGAACAAGCTTGATGAGTTTTTTGTTACAACCTTAAACATTTTGGTCATATATTAGGTATAACATTATTCACACAGTGCGTTTTAGAAAATACTACAAATGGCGCGGTGAACGCCATCTGTAGCACGATGCTACATACAGACCACTTCGAATTATTTTATTATTCACACAATTTTCCATGTGCAGCCTGTGGCAGATGATGATTGGAAAATGTCTCTTATCGGAACCATTATCTATTAATAACATAGCTGCAAAAATAAACCAAATGCATTTAGCGAATTTGAAACAAAAATAGTAAACAAAAAGGGTTTCTAAATTTACAATTGGCAAATAAATAACGTATTCTTAATCCATAACAGGAATAATGTGTATTATAATTAAGTACCTACTATCCTGTGATAGTAGAAAAGATGCGGTGAGAAAATTCTAGAACATATTATCTATAAATAAGTCATCAAAAACTAAACGCACATGTTCAAGGTTTGCAAATTGTAATAAGAAACCTCTTATAATTATTATTTGGGCTTATTAGGTCATTATCGAGAAATTAATGTAAATGTAGGCTACATATAAAAGAATGTCACTATCTATACCATAGGAGTAATATTTTTATTTTAAAAAAGCTTTCTGGATTTTTAGTTTTTCTAACGATTTCATCTTTTACTTTTTAGTGTCTTTTGGTGTATTTCGCCACAACTTCTATAAAGACAATATAAGATTCTAAAGTTCTCTATCGATATTTTTTGATATGCATGCGGTTTCCAAAAATAAAAATGTCATTATACCTTGATAAAGTTAAAAAAAAATTGAGCAAAATGTTGGTATATTACTAAAGAAGTAAGCAAATATCCACCTGAACAATTTAGAGCTTTCTGATCAACAAATCTATCAGGGTGACAGTGCAAATTAGTCTTACATTTTTGACTAGTTTTCAAAATGTTGTTACCCCCACTCACACGATGTGACATTCTTTTATACATATTTAGAGTAGTTTAAAGTTAATACCTTGCTAATGACCTAATAAATCGAAACAATATTATATAAGATATTTCCCTTTGATGTTATTTGTAAAATCCTGTACAAGTGTGATTTGCATTTGTTTATCTGTATCCTGTGATGTATGAGTTTTGATAAATTTTATGACAGCGACTAAGCATACTTTTCTATTTTTTTTTTAGCCAAATTTTACTAATCCAGATGACAGTAAGTGCAAACAAATTAACCACAAATTACTTATTAGAGTCACCCGCAGTCTTTGACAATGATTGACATTTGTTTTCATAATTCCCGGGATCTACTTCAAATAACGATTTCAAACAGCTAATGCATTCTATGTTCCTTTAATTGCCGGAGAGACAATATTGAAACACGTTCGGAAATTTGGCACATGTTTAAAGACTTTTTGAACGTTCCCGACAAAGCAAAAAATATTTTAAGACAAGAGACAGGTTGACAAGATCCGGCGCCGCCACCGATGTTACCTAAGCGTACCAGAGTATTATGTTTCGTGGAAATGTCACTTTCACTGCATGTGTGTTATTGTAAATTTGAAACTTTACCGAACGTATACACATGTAGTCATTCAACGAAATTAGTTCTTTCGAATATACCTACATAGTATGTCCCAATTTAGTTTTCGTTCAGGCCTTCTGCAAATGGAATGTGTTTAAACTGTTACAAAAAAGCATCATTCGACAAGCCCCACAATTTTTAAGGACCTTGTGATATACGTATCTATAATGAAAATGATGAAGAAGAATTTTATTCCAAAGTCTAAAAGATTGTTTCTTAACGTCATATTGTAAGAGACAGCCTTTTCTAATTTGTTAAATTTTTGTTACATNAATGTTGAGAATTATTATTAGGTATTTCTAAATATTAACGAAATTACAAGCACTAATTATTATTAAATTATCTTGTCTTTGGAAGTGTATAAGGTTAGGGGGGTCAATCCGCGGCTGTATGAGGCCTTCAACTTTGAACATTCATTATAGTTTTATAAAATATTTATAATGATTGCTGATTTTCGCTATCTACATAGTCAGATAATTCAGGATGGAAAGACTGGTAGAGATTTAAAGTAGAGGTTAGCGTAAGGTCGAATAGCCTTTAACTAAAAGAAATCATTTCTGCGAAACGTGAAAAGAAAATATTAGATGTGTCTGAAATGTGGTGCTACAGGCGAATGATGAGGACACTGTGGATACAGAAAGTTAGAAAAAAGGAGACATTATTAAAACAGAGGTTGAAAGAACACTTTCCTAAGCTTGAGGAACCAGCTAGACACATATTGAGATGCGTGTCCAACCAGTCAGTACTGTCATCATCATCATAAGGTCGTCAATCCTAAGACTGGTTGGACACGCACTTCCACTCCTTCCTACCCTGAGCATCCTTCTATTTGCAAACAGTAATCTAATCTAGGTCTACCTCTACTCCTCTTAAGTCCCATTTTCTGACTCTAGTATGTCTCTGACTAGACCTTCATGCCTGGTGTTCTACCAACCCATCTCGCCTATTTCGACTCGACCCTGCGATATCGTCTGCTTTATATTCCTACTACTCCTTCCGTGTTGAATTATCTGACTTCCTAGATACCGAAAATCAGCCACTTCTTTTTCGTCTCCTATTTTTATATTCGCTGTTCTTCTACTTTTTATTCCCTTGCATACCAGTATTTTTGTTTTACTTTATTTATTTTCATACAATACTGTTTTATCAATACCGCTTCCATTTTATTTAAAGCAATTTCAAACTCCTCCTTGCTATATGCTAATACTCATATATCATCTACAAATCTAAGCATAGTAATTTTTTGCCTCTGTATAACTATCAGTATAGTTGTACTGTCTTTGATGATATTGATCGCATCTTCGATCTATAGATTAAAAAGTAGCGGTGACAATGTACATCCTTGTCTGACTCTCTTCTTAATATTTGCTTCTCTACGTTGCAGCTCCAGCTCTATAACTGTCTGTCGGTCTACATACAAACTAAGTATCACTGTTCTATCTCTGTAACTCATCCCTACATTTTTAAATATATTTAATCGTCATATCTACGTATAGAGTCGACTTTTATGAATTTTCTTTTCATAAACATCCTACAGTGTATGTGAAGGACTTTTTGTCGGTTATAACCTGTCGTGTAAAAATTTCATTTCCTGCTATTTAACGTCGATCTACGTTGTAAATTTATCTGGATAGACCTGGATCCTGTCAGTTGGTTCGTTTCACGATTTTATTTGGTCGTCTTTTTTCTTTTTGCTTTTTTTATTGAGTGAGCGTCTTGTTGTGGAATTCGGGCCTCTTTTCATACTCCGTTGTTTTCGTCCTTTGAGCCCGTTCTTTTTGTTTATATCTACCAGGTTGTTCGTTTTCATTATTTTACCTGGTACCTACATACAAAGACAACTGCATAGATACGAATGCGAAGCGTTCAATGCGCGGCTTTGCGGTTCGCGTGTATGCATGGCGCGCATTCTTCGAGGTGTAAAAGCTTCATGAATGTGCTGAGAAGTCCATTCACATGTCCATCAACGCGACACGGCGGCTGCTTGCTTATACCTCCTTTCTCTACCACCGAAGAACCTCAATAAAACGAACGCGGGAGAAATGTCTTCCACGGTGTGGGTTGTGGGAGATGGGACCCACGACGACGATAGCTCACGACTTCTTTTTGTAAACTTATCGTATCTCCGATTAGTTTTCGTAATATAACAGTAACTGAATCATTCGAAGTTGATTTGAATTAACTTTTGTTATAATAACTCGCGTTATCACATGAACATTAACGTTAACGTATAAATACATATGTTGTGTACACAAGCATTTTTATTTCAATGGAGTATAACTTACAGTTCATGTACACGCTAATGTTTCATTGTAAATATTAGTAATAGAAGTTTTAAAATTGAGTAACCAATTCGGAGATTAGGTACTTTCTATATCCAAATTTACAAATTTTACCTCTTTATATCTGTTAGTACAGTTATAAGCAAATTCAGTGATGGAAAAAAATGAACAAAGAGTGAAAATTACTGATGTGAAGGTTTTGTTTGTGGTATCTAATGTTGACTTAGTTTCGGTCTTGACAAAACGCAAATTCTTCTTCGAAATGTAATCAACAATAGATTATCTGAAATAAAATCTGAAAATTAGCTTCAGCTGCATGGTTTTAATCAGAGTTCTACAGATAAATGTTTTAAAAATTGTAAATTGCCATCGTATTTCTGTGAAGTCATTTATTCTATATCTAAATGTGGATACTAATCCTTTGTTTTGGAAATCAGATTTATAGTGAATAGTTTAATTTGAGGGAAAAAGAAATCAAATGATAAACTTGATACCTGCATGTGGCAACCTCTGTTTGTCAAATATGATTCTACTTTTGTTTTCTGTATAGTTTAAGATGAGAGTTAAGTCACTAACTCTTGAGGTTGACGGTAAACTCATTGGAACGAGTGGTATTAACAATGCCTGAAGGCATTACACCTTTAAAACTACTTTTCTTTTCTTTTCTAATGTAATAGCCATTTGCCCGAGCAGAAAGAAAAGATAAAGGGAAAAACACATACGCAAACACTAAATGCAATAATTTGTATGTACAAGTGAATCTTCTGTAGTATTTAATTTGGAATTTTGCACACTTTTCTTTTCTACCTATTTTATAAATAATATGTTTGGTAGTTAATAGAAAAATTGCCGCTGGCATTCACCACGCAGTCCGTAATTACCTTGTAAACGCTGTTTAAAAGCAGCAAGTAAATTGGCTGATATCAACGGTGTGCTGATGAGATCTAAAGATGTTGAGTCCGCAATCTACGTCTGACGATTTTGACAAATCATTGTAGTTTATTATAGTAAATACTTTTTGACTTCAATGTACTTTGTTTGCGTTTCCTCGTTTATGGTTCAAACATTCCCAAATACGTTCTTAGTCTTTTTAAGTATCTCTATCCGAATTTAAGGACTTTGGAACAATGTCACCTATTACTCATTAGTATGTAAGCACCTGTATACAGTACAACCTCGATAATCTGAACCACCACTAATACCAACAATAACACAAGTTATAATTCGAACGAACCTTGATAGCCCGAACAGCGCAGGCGTGGAAACGTCACCATCGCTCGAGAAGCGGCTTCTGAAGCCATGCAAAATCTTATATTTCGTCCGTCTTACGAAATGATAACGTTAACAATTATGAAATGGCGCCAAAATGGAAACATATTACTGTATCAATAATGGAAGAAGTTGATATAAATAAATAAATTTGTTTAAAACATAAAGCCTATACATACATATCTGTGTCTAATATAACTGACGACTGCTCTTTGATAATCCGAATGTCTAATATAACAGACGACTGATAATCCGAATAATCCTTTACAAAAATTAGTTCGGATTATCGACGTTACAGTGTATATGTTGTTTATTAAGTGTTCTTCGATCGGTTTAGCTATCATTACGCGTTTGTCCTATACGATGACGAACAATCATCAAGCCGGTAACTGAGTTACTAGTGAATGACTACGCGGCCACATTTCATAGACCATTAAGTGCATCGAGCGCGCACACCACACGCTACAATTGACAATTATTTATATCGGAATTACCATTTATCACACTATTACCGGATTATGTCCGCATAATTCATAAGCTGAAGCGCGCGGACGGTAACGGTAGCGGCAGAGGCGAGGACGACGACGATGACGACGCCTACGACGCCGCTCATCCTTCCCGCTCGCACCCCGACGCCCTAGTCGATTCCGGGCAATACCGCGCCACCGTCGCTCACTCGAGTATTAATAACGCTGATTTACTGGTGCCATCGCGTGCGCTAAAAATTTAATTTGCACCCCGAAGGATAAATTGTTCTGTTTACATTGCGCTCTGATGGCCCAGTCGGTGACGTATGTGCGTTTGTCAGAAACGGTGCCAAAGATGAAAAAGTTACATTAAGAATATTTAAAAAAGAAAGAGATTTGAATGATTATTGCGGAATTGTTATAATTTTATTTGGGTACTCGATAAGTTTCTATGAAGGATATTTTATTTTTCGGTTTTGAATGAAACGAAATCGAAACACAAAATAGAATGTTTTACCAGTTTACTTAATTATAACTCAACAATGGTTACGAACTTGGACTAGCCAAAGTACTATATTAAGTAATTTAATTAATTCGCGTGAAAAGAGTCCCATCGAAATCGGCTTATCGGATTGAAGATTAGCTCATGAAGACAGGTAGGTATAGTTGGAACGATCACAATTAGCAAAGTTAGCAACATTGTGAGATTGGACGTATCTTCTTTCTTGTTTCCGGTACTGCAGTCATTTGCTGCGTTTTGAGCATGCCTCTGTTAAGTTAGGAAATGCTTCATGAGTAGTGCAAAGTGAAAAGAGATAATAATAGTAAACAGTGCAGCGGTTAGAGATTGTTTAGGTCAGGGTCGGCTTTATAACTGCCTGGTTGGAATTATACGTTTAAACAAACGTCTTTGCTTTCCTAAATTCCTGAGAAAGTAGAATTTTCTTTAAAGTCCAATGCTGGCAACATGCTCAAATAGTTGTCTGCATCTCTTTCTGTTACACATTAATTGGTATAATGTTATTCCTTTTTCATTATTAGTGTCCGCTGCAATTCCTACCTGACATCTCTTTTCTACGTTTACGATATTCCCTACAACGTCTGCCGTTAGTAAAAGTAGGCGTTCTGTCAGCAACCGCTGTAGTCTAATAAGTAAGTTGAATGAAGAAAGTAAATGCGACAGTTTTATTACGGACTATGTCAATTTTGAACGTTTCAACTACAGACAATGCATTTTTGAGGGTCGTTTGTGTCTTAAAAATATGCAGACAAACGTTTCAATTTTATTTGATATGAATACCTTAAATATTCATCCTTCAGCATCCTTAAGGAATCAGTTAAATAACAATTTTGAAAGTTTACCGATCGACGTGATTGAGCTATAATCTCACATATATAGATGAATAATAATAATAGATATAAAGTACAAGTGAAAATTACAAAGAAAGTATCACAAATCGGTTTTAGCTTCCCTCTCTTGCTTTTGACATAAATGGCAAATTGCAAATAATATCTAATCTAAATATCTAATATCAATTTACTTTTGTGCTCGCGATCGGTCAATTTAAAAATTCAGAAAAGGTCATTAAAAGTGCATGGTTGGAACACGGTTCCCATTATGGGTGTCAAACGTGGACATTGGATGCTGCGGGAAGTAGAAGATCTATTTCAAATATATGAGGATGTTAAAACAGGATTATGAATGAGAATGAATTAGAAAGAGAACATAGGACGCTATAGAAGTCAATGAGGAATATAAGCGAGGTAACTTGGCGGGAGGCATGTTAGAAGCACAAACAGGAATTAAGAGGGGCATATATAAAATTACTGTTCACGTGGGCGTGGGATATTCTAGTTTTAGGGAAATGCGAATGTTAGGTTAGGTTAGGAAAAACAGGAGATGCGTGACCAACCAGTTTTGGGACTAACGATAGCTAACCTTATGATGATGATGATGATATAAAATTAAAAGTCTCGTCATTTTACGTTCATCAAAATTCAAATAGGATGCGGGACTGCTAGTCACAAGTCTTGCGCGTGCATGATTAACTTGGGCGTCATATAAATACAAGTATTATCGTAAATATTCTAGTTCTTGGAGAAAAGATGAACATTTCGAGAATATCGTGCATTGAAAGTATCTGTATGTAAAAAAAGCACAAACAATGAATGGGACTCGCGTAGCTTGCGATCGAAGACCTTCACTCATTTTTAAATAAACAATGGAATGAAAGTCTAGTCAAAAACATATTAGAGGCAGAAACAGGAGTTAGGAGGGGTAGAGGTAGACCTAGATTAGATTACTGTTCGCAAATAGTTAAGGATGTGGG
>NW_020438875.1:926634-934333 GCF_000699045.2 Agrilus planipennis | reverse complement strand
TATCTATAAATAAGTCATCAAAAACTAAACGCACATGTTCAAGGTTTGCAAATTGTAATAAGAAACCTCTTATAATTATTATTTGGGCTTATTAGGTCATTATCGAGAAATTAATGTAAATGTAGGCTACATATAAAAGAATGTCACTATCTATACCATAGGAGTAATATTTTTATTTTAAAAAAGCTTTCTGGATTTTTAGTTTTTCTAACGATTTCATCTTTTACTTTTTAGTGTCTTTTGGTGTATTTCGCCACAACTTCTATAAAGACAATATAAGATTCTAAAGTTCTCTATCGATATTTTTTGATATGCATGCGGTTTCCAAAAATAAAAATGTCATTATACCTTGATAAAGTTAAAAAAAAATTGAGCAAAATGTTGGTATATTACTAAAGAAGTAAGCAAATATCCACCTGAACAATTTAGAGCTTTCTGATCAACAAATCTATCAGGGTGACAGTGCAAATTAGTCTTACATTTTTGACTAGTTTTCAAAATGTTGTTACCCCCACTCACACGATGTGACATTCTTTTATACATATTTAGAGTAGTTTAAAGTTAATACCTTGCTAATGACCTAATAAATCGAAACAATATTATATAAGATATTTCCCTTTGATGTTATTTGTAAAATCCTGTACAAGTGTGATTTGCATTTGTTTATCTGTATCCTGTGATGTATGAGTTTTGATAAATTTTATGACAGCGACTAAGCATACTTTTCTATTTTTTTTTTAGCCAAATTTTACTAATCCAGATGACAGTAAGTGCAAACAAATTAACCACAAATTACTTATTAGAGTCACCCGCAGTCTTTGACAATGATTGACATTTGTTTTCATAATTCCCGGGATCTACTTCAAATAACGATTTCAAACAGCTAATGCATTCTATGTTCCTTTAATTGCCGGAGAGACAATATTGAAACACGTTCGGAAATTTGGCACATGTTTAAAGACTTTTTGAACGTTCCCGACAAAGCAAAAAATATTTTAAGACAAGAGACAGGTTGACAAGATCCGGCGCCGCCACCGATGTTACCTAAGCGTACCAGAGTATTATGTTTCGTGGAAATGTCACTTTCACTGCATGTGTGTTATTGTAAATTTGAAACTTTACCGAACGTATACACATGTAGTCATTCAACGAAATTAGTTCTTTCGAATATACCTACATAGTATGTCCCAATTTAGTTTTCGTTCAGGCCTTCTGCAAATGGAATGTGTTTAAACTGTTACAAAAAAGCATCATTCGACAAGCCCCACAATTTTTAAGGACCTTGTGATATACGTATCTATAATGAAAATGATATTGATTGAATCTTAAACTACAACTGATTATAGGATACTTAATCAGGAAAATGAGATGAAATGATTAATACTTTAAGAGGCTTCTGATACGGAACGGTGATCTTCCCACGATGCAGCAACTATTTCCTTTTGCTCTACTCCTGGCCTGTTTACATCAATAACAAATTTATAAATTTTTTACTTTTATTTTTCGACATAGTGTTCATTAGGGTCAACACTTTGACTATCTAACGCCTCTGTAAACCACTGATTTACCTCACAATATCACTACCTTATCTGAGGAAAATCGTTTACCACTTAAGAATTCATTATGTTTTGAAAACAGTCGGTAATCACTAGGAGCCAAATCTGGCAAGCATGGCGGATGATCAACTAATTCGAAGCCCGCCTTAGTTATTGTGACCTGATGAACAATGATGGACGTCTGATTGGGTTCATTATCCTGATACAAGATAACCCCTATACGTAATTTTTCTGGCGTTTTTCTTTTAACAACTAGCGTAATTAATTGACATAACAAGCATTTATAATTGGGGCCCTTTCTACGGGAAACCAACCAAAATTACACCTTTAGAATCTTAAAACACGAATAATATTACCTTCCTTGCCAAAGGCTGCATCTTCGGCGTTTGTGGGCCCCGATGGGTCCGTTACTTACCCTGTATTTTGGTCTCTACATCGCAATGATGGATCAAGGACTCATCCATTGTCAGGAGCTTTGTAAGGAAGTATTAACTAGAGATGGGTCGGGTACGCGATTTTTCCGATACCTGATAAATTCATTATCCAGTGCATTTTTAGGGTTCCGTACCCAAAAGGTAAAACGGGACCATATATGTGGTACGAAAATTAATAAAAATTCAACAAAAGTATTAGTGTATAATAGATGCATTAGTATGTAATAGATGCAAAATTGGGATTTGAATTATAGTAATATAAAAGTAAGAGAGGAAAAATTACATTTTACAGTTAGATAACTTACTATGAAGAAAGAGCTAGAGATTTGAAAAGAACAAAACACCTTCCTTATAAAATAAAGTGAAAAGGTGAAGTATCTTTCGAGTAAGCGTTCTTCAAAAGCTAAAACTTTGAACAGTGAAACCGCTTTTCCCAAATTTTAAGCGTATTTATATAGGTTATGGAGGCATCCACCGTATATCAAATTAAAGCTCTCATTGATTGAAAAAGAGTGCGGAACAATTGACTGCACTGCTCACGCGTGCAAGACAAATACTTCCCATCAGAATATATGTAATATTTTTGTAAAGTTTTTGCACGAAAGAGTTCTAGTCATAAATGGTATTAATTGACAGGTATGCAGATCTATATATGTGGAGGAAACTTCGAAAAAGCTCATTATGGTTTCATGGTACTGCCCACATGGCTCTAGAAATACAGGGATTTTTCGAATCGGGAACCTGTAATGCAGTTTTACTATAATTTTGTTTTCCAGTTACATGTTACGACAGCGTTATTGCAGTTTTACCAGCCGCTATTAGCAACGCCATGAAAGAGTTATTACTCAACTAACAACTTGGCTGTCTAACAATCCAATAAAAGCGCTTGTTTAGCCTTTAGCGTTAATTAATTACAAACCGGAGTGACAGCTAAATTTTTAATTAATCGTTTGACGCTCGCGCGCGCGTTTTGTAGCCACGCTTTTATCGCCGTAAATTGAATCCAATTTGAAAACAAGGCGTAGCAGCTTGTTGGATGTTTAGCAACAGAATTCGACAGCCAAAATGGTTTTTAATAACGTCGAAATCATGCTTCATTTGCTGTTTGGTCCTTATAAGTATAATATTTGTTTTTCGAAAATTTGGAAGTTATTATTAGAATATCTGGTAACAGGTAACAACTCTTTGAAATACGACATACCTTGCTAGTTTGCCTTGTAGACGACGCCATCCATCGGGTGACGCCTTTACAAGATGCTCTGAGAATTGAAAGACACGTTTTAGGAAGTAAATAGGAAGTCAATGTATATAAAGCCACAATAAGAATTTTTAGTTACTATATAAATGTTTTAAGAGATATCTGAACGTATTAGCGAAAATTATCATCACTAATTATCATCACTAATAATGTTCTACGTAGATTTGTGGAGTAGGTATTAGGCTCATAATTATATCTACATTCTATATCCAGGATATGGTCATTTAATCGGAATCTTTAATTGAAAATCACAAATCTCTTGACGAGTTGAGTGTGTTTATATGTCAAAGTTCGGTCATTGTAAGGTCATAGATAGGATGTGGTAGTGACTACGACTGAACGCACGCTGATGGAATCATTAGATTAAATTAGGTTAGGTTATGAAAGAACCCTGCTTTACTTGTATGAAATGCTATAAACCTTGGACTTACGTCAAGTTTTAGTGAGAGGAGATTCCGTGGTTGACTTGTGTGAAGTGTTATCATCAAGAATTTAGGTTACGTTATAGTGGAAAAGATTTCCCTGATGGAACTGTGTGAAGTGACATACAACCATGGGTTTAGATCAGGTTATAGTGAGAGATGAGTTCCTGATTGGCATGCGTGAAACCTTTTGAGTAATGATTGGAAAGATTTTCCAGGTTAGCATACCTAAAGCACCCAGGACTAAATTAAGAGGTGTGGGATATAGTATATGGCGTCGACAACTAGGCACCATTGTCCATTCCAATTTGGAGGGGCTGAATTAGTAATGATAATTCATAATTAAGCCAAGAACTTCGTATAGTTCCTTGTCCACTTTAAAATTTACTATCTTCCCTGGACTTAAAATGAAGTTATCAAAACCTAGTGACTTGAAATGCATGAATATTTCTGCTGAATCGGATTTAATAAGAGATTTGTTCGTATTAAGCGGCTTGACAAGAAAAAGAATTGGAATAATTATTTTCTTTTATAATTGAAAGTACTAATTCAGAAACTTTCGCTAGAGTGTACATTTGTACAATTGGGGAATATACTCTTAAAATATAATATTGTTTCTAAACTGTTAATTAAAACTTACTGCATTCGTTCATAGATCCGTCCGTCTGTTTCTTGCAGTCAAATTTTGTGGTCTTTGGCACAGAAATATTTTTTTTTTCTATTTGTTAACAGATCAAATCCGCGATCTGCATCTGACAATTTCGATCTTATCAACTGATCACGAACTTAATTCGTCCTTAGAAGTTAATTCATTTAAGAAACATAATAATCGTGTGATACAGGGTCACATAGTACGTGAATGTTAAAGAATCGTAATAGTTTTAGATTATGTGATGCTAAAAGATTTTAATCCCTTGCAAGCTTCTTCAATACACAGTTACGTATGTAAAAAGGAGAAACGTGTTGCTTTGTAGGTAAAATCGACGCCCATATTAATAAGAAGAGCCTTTTTCAAAACCTCTCCTGAAAATATAATAAACGCCAATACAGTCGTTGTTAAAACTCGGATAAAGGGGCGCTCTTTTTAAAATACCAATATATTCCAAGTCGCTAGACATTTTTAACAAACTTCTTTCCTTTCAAGTCCCGATATAAAGAAAAATAATTGGACGTTAGGGAGGCAGCGCCTGCTTATTTTCAAACTTCTTGAAATGTCTAAAGAGGAATTTAATAACAAATTTGCTCGAACGGAAATTTATTCATTTCTTCGCATTTCTTAAGGCCAAAACTCTTCTTTTACTACTGTGTTTACACACAATTAATTTTTAGGTGTTTATTTGGTACGTTCTTTCAAAAAGAAAACTTGACAGGGGGTTTATTCCATCTTTTCAGTTTTTTCTTGTTTTCACATTCCAGTTTCATTTAATACAATGTTGCTTCGTTAATTGTAACATGAATAGGGACAAAAATAAAAGAAAACGCCGTATAATTAACAAAAAAAAGGTGTAATGAATATAATAAGGAACCCAAGTAAAATTAATTAATTAGAGAAATTACAGGACGATCCATTAGAGAGATTAACTAAAAGGATAATAACGTCATTATGATCAACACTTTGTATTATTATTTTTAGCGTTTCAAAAAATTGGAAAATTTAATGATTAAGAAAAGTGGCATTACAATAAACCGCAATAAAAAAATTAAGTAGATTCTGTCAATGGGGTTGACAAGCCAAAAGAATGTCATTTTTAATGAATAATTCGTATTATTAAGAACGCTAATGGCGCACTTTTTTTTAATCAGTNTAGATTACTGTTCGCAAATAGTTAAGGATGTGGGCTGTTCTAGTTTTAGGGAAATGCGAAGTTTAGCTCAGGATAGGAAAGAGTGAAGGTACGTGTCCAACCAGTCTTAGGACTGACGACCTTATGATGATGATTAATGGAATGTTGTATCGTGTAAAACCAAAACATAACGAGTGTTGTTCTGTAAAAATCGCAGTATATTCGGTTTTTTAATAAGGCGTTGTGAATCTAGCTACTTACTTTGGAAATTATAATAAAGACTTATTATAGTGGTACGTAAATTTAAGGATGAATTGTGTCATTTTGGTTGCGTCAAAGAATCTGTATTAACTTGGTCGGAGTTTTCGGCTACAATTCAATTCGTTGGCGTAATTTCATTCTATAAAGTTCGCCGTTAATGGAATTCCTTCTCTTTCTGTTGCTGTATTACTCTCGAACACTCGAATACAAGGTAATACGAAGTAAGGAAATGCCCTAATGGAGATTTCTTCTTGAAATTGGTTTAGGTAGGTGGCAGCGTTGTTCCATTAGCATTACTTCGCTACTACCCTCGTTCTTTGGCAAACAAGTGAACCCCAAAAACATCGGAACACACTGCGTCGTCTGTCGGGGTGGCTATATAATAATTCTTCCGATCCCTATATTTTAGAGTTATAACCACCACGCGAGAAGGGTGGAAGCTCGTCAGAAGCTCATTACCAGCGAACCCCCTCTCGCTCTTCGTGGTCGTTTAGAACCCTGACTTTTGTAGACGGCCATGATGTTGCCACCAGCCATACAGCCATCGGTAAAGCCCCCATGAACGCACGATAGAGACTGTACACTTGCAACGTTCTCAAAGCACCCTTATTAACTGCTTTTTACTTTTGGACCATCTCATTTTTTTATTTATTATATATTCATGAAATCACTTGCAGACTAGGCGTTTATCTATTTGAATTACCTATATATGTACTTGGGTTACAAATTGTTATTTTAGCAATCAGATATTAGAGATAAATAATAATAATTAGATAAACTAAAGACTATATTAAAAACCAGACGTAAAATGTACGTAAAAGTAAATATTTGAAATAGTGTTACAAAGATTATTAAATGACTGTACTATATTCTACATTTCTACTAACCAGGAACAATTTCTGTAAATGCACTATGGGTCACAAATGAAGAAGAATTTTATTCCAAAGTCTAAAAGATTGTTTCTTAACGTCATATTGTAAGAGACAGCCTTTTCTAATTTGTTAAATTTTTGTTACATTAGTAAAGATTTAAAATGTTTTACCAAAAATTAACGACTTGAAAGGAAATGTTAATATTCTTCATATTGGAGAAGCATTAATGATTAATATTACATAGTTTTGGGTTTTTAGTCTATATATTTACATTTCATTAAAATTATTATCTAATAAAGAAGATACTGTAAGTAGAGAGCTCATTTGTATGTAAATGCAATTGATTTTGAATAACATTAGATACCAATTATATTTAGGTTGTTACTCTGTCTTTTAATTTAATATACATCCCAGACTATTCAAAAATTTTACTTTCTAAACTTGTTAAGTACAGTGAAAACTATAGATGTAGTAGGTAGACCTATAAATCGAGAAAATGTACCTGAATTTTATATACAAGTAGCAGATAGTGTGGTTACACATAGTTTTTGTGGTGTAGATAACGAATTTCTATACTACCGTCTAAATCAAACCGACGGCGACGGACTAATGAATAATTGTAAGGAGTTCCAGCGCAAGTTGCTCCAAATTACTATGATGAAAAATCGGCTCTCGCCAATAGTTTTGCACTGAACATATTTAAATATATTAGACATATTACAGTTAGGTTATGGTTTACATTAAATAAATACTTTTTTTATAATCTTACGATGGTCAAAATGCTCATGTTGAGTGTTATTTGTGATATTAATTAATATTTAGATACTTTGATACGGAACGTGAAAACCAAGTGCGTAAAATTGTATCAGTATATACGTATTTGTCACAAACTTGAAATCAGGAAGAACAAGCTTGATGAGTTTTTTGTTACAACCTTAAACATTTTGGTCATATATTAGGTATAACATTATTCACACAGTGCGTTTTAGAAAATACTACAAATGGCGCGGTGAACGCCATCTGTAGCACGATGCTACATTTTAGGATTACGTATGCTCCAACAAGGTCCACTTGTGTGGATGTATATGTATGGTAATCGAATCCCGGCGTAG
>NW_020438875.1:913708-922726 GCF_000699045.2 Agrilus planipennis | reverse complement strand
AATATTTCTGCTGAATCGGATTTAATAAGAGATTTGTTCGTATTAAGCGGCTTGACAAGAAAAAGAATTGGAATAATTATTTTCTTTTATAATTGAAAGTACTAATTCAGAAACTTTCGCTAGAGTGTACATTTGTACAATTGGGGAATATACTCTTAAAATATAATATTGTTTCTAAACTGTTAATTAAAACTTACTGCATTCGTTCATAGATCCGTCCGTCTGTTTCTTGCAGTCAAATTTTGTGGTCTTTGGCACAGAAATATTTTTTTTTTCTATTTGTTAACAGATCAAATCCGCGATCTGCATCTGACAATTTCGATCTTATCAACTGATCACGAACTTAATTCGTCCTTAGAAGTTAATTCATTTAAGAAACATAATAATCGTGTGATACAGGGTCACATAGTACGTGAATGTTAAAGAATCGTAATAGTTTTAGATTATGTGATGCTAAAAGATTTTAATCCCTTGCAAGCTTCTTCAATACACAGTTACGTATGTAAAAAGGAGAAACGTGTTGCTTTGTAGGTAAAATCGACGCCCATATTAATAAGAAGAGCCTTTTTCAAAACCTCTCCTGAAAATATAATAAACGCCAATACAGTCGTTGTTAAAACTCGGATAAAGGGGCGCTCTTTTTAAAATACCAATATATTCCAAGTCGCTAGACATTTTTAACAAACTTCTTTCCTTTCAAGTCCCGATATAAAGAAAAATAATTGGACGTTAGGGAGGCAGCGCCTGCTTATTTTCAAACTTCTTGAAATGTCTAAAGAGGAATTTAATAACAAATTTGCTCGAACGGAAATTTATTCATTTCTTCGCATTTCTTAAGGCCAAAACTCTTCTTTTACTACTGTGTTTACACACAATTAATTTTTAGGTGTTTATTTGGTACGTTCTTTCAAAAAGAAAACTTGACAGGGGGTTTATTCCATCTTTTCAGTTTTTTCTTGTTTTCACATTCCAGTTTCATTTAATACAATGTTGCTTCGTTAATTGTAACATGAATAGGGACAAAAATAAAAGAAAACGCCGTATAATTAACAAAAAAAAGGTGTAATGAATATAATAAGGAACCCAAGTAAAATTAATTAATTAGAGAAATTACAGGACGATCCATTAGAGAGATTAACTAAAAGGATAATAACGTCATTATGATCAACACTTTGTATTATTATTTTTAGCGTTTCAAAAAATTGGAAAATTTAATGATTAAGAAAAGTGGCATTACAATAAACCGCAATAAAAAAATTAAGTAGATTCTGTCAATGGGGTTGACAAGCCAAAAGAATGTCATTTTTAATGAATAATTCGTATTATTAAGAACGCTAATGGCGCACTTTTTTTTAATCAGTACATTTAGGTTTCGTTTACAATAATCAGTTTTAATTAATAGGTGATTATTATCGATTAAAAATATTCGCAATTTATCAAATAAATTAGTGAAACCTTCCATAAAGAGCAGTGCCCACAACCGATAATACAGTCAATAAAGCAATCATTTTTATAGGAATTTTTGTTAACCTACTTTCTTGCTTTTTATCATACATATTTATTTATATAAATTTGCAACGTTTTAAGGTCATTTCCTGCAATTATGTCAGTTTTGGTTGTAATTTTTTGGCTTATTTTGCGTCATTACAACCGCCTCAAAGATTTTAGAAAGTTCATAAATATGATGTTGCTTTCACTTATAATAATTAGGTAGATACTTCACCACATTTCATTATTTAATATATTTTGTTAGAAATTGTTGGAAAAGGGAACTTCTCTCCTAATTAATAATAATTATAATATATGTATAATAATAGCTCATCATGCTTTATATATACCTATTGTCTACCGATAATGTATTGCATTCGAAAACACAGCGAGTGCAAGCCATCATTTATCCCAAAAGTTGAGGGTTACTCTCCCTAAAACCTTGCTTAATTTTTGCTGGATTTGATTCATTTTGGATGCGTGTGAACAGAATTTATTTTTTTGTAAAATAGTATTTTTTATATATTGAAAAACACCACTTAGTGTCAACTGAGGACACACTATTTAAATGTAATATCATCAAAAGATATTGAAATTGGTTATGTGTGTGAGAAAATCTTTACAATACATAAAGCGAAGAAATAGGGATGTACAATAAATTCTTTCTTTCTTTTAACACATTGTGAATGTTAACCTTATTCTAAGTACCCACCCCGGGATAAAAATGTTCAGTCCCTCAGAGTCGAGACTCGAGTCTCCGTCTCTCATCGAGTCTCTCTGGTGTCGAGACTGTGAAAAAAACTGTTTAGTGTCCCTGAACGAGGGACTCGAATCTCTGAACGAGAGACTCGAATCTCTCAATAAGCGGTGTCTCGATAGACATGGTTAAAATTTTCTAAGTTCAACATATTTAAGAGATCCCAGTCTTTCCACGAGAGATTCGAGTCTCTCAATTTTTCAGTTTTATTCATTCAGTCTCTCTGTGAGAGACTCGAATCTCTGAATTAACAATTTTACCGTTCGAGTCTCTCATATGGAGACTGTGAGAGATCCATAAAAACACCTANTTAAAAACCAGACGTAAAATGTACGTAAAAGTAAATATTTGAAATAGTGTTACAAAGATTATTAAATGACTGTACTATATTCTACATTTCTACTAACCAGGAACAATTTCTGTAAATGCACTATGGGTCACAAATGAAGAAGAATTTTATTCCAAAGTCTAAAAGATTGTTTCTTAACGTCATATTGTAAGAGACAGCCTTTTCTAATTTGTTAAATTTTTGTTACATTAGTAAAGATTTAAAATGTTTTACCAAAAATTAACGACTTGAAAGGAAATGTTAATATTCTTCATATTGGAGAAGCATTAATGATTAATATTACATAGTTTTGGGTTTTTAGTCTATATATTTACATTTCATTAAAATTATTATCTAATAAAGAAGATACTGTAAGTAGAGAGCTCATTTGTATGTAAATGCAATTGATTTTGAATAACATTAGATACCAATTATATTTAGGTTGTTACTCTGTCTTTTAATTTAATATACATCCCAGACTATTCAAAAATTTTACTTTCTAAACTTGTTAAGTACAGTGAAAACTATAGATGTAGTAGGTAGACCTATAAATCGAGAAAATGTACCTGAATTTTATATACAAGTAGCAGATAGTGTGGTTACACATAGTTTTTGTGGTGTAGATAACGAATTTCTATACTACCGTCTAAATCAAACCGACGGCGACGGACTAATGAATAATTGTAAGGAGTTCCAGCGCAAGTTGCTCCAAATTACTATGATGAAAAATCGGCTCTCGCCAATAGTTTTGCACTGAACATATTTAAATATATTAGACATATTACAGTTAGGTTATGGTTTACATTAAATAAATACTTTTTTTATAATCTTACGATGGTCAAAATGCTCATGTTGAGTGTTATTTGTGATATTAATTAATATTTAGATACTTTGATACGGAACGTGAAAACCAAGTGCGTAAAATTGTATCAGTATATACGTATTTGTCACAAACTTGAAATCAGGAAGAACAAGCTTGATGAGTTTTTTGTTACAACCTTAAACATTTTGGTCATATATTAGGTATAACATTATTCACACAGTGCGTTTTAGAAAATACTACAAATGGCGCGGTGAACGCCATCTGTAGCACGATGCTACATACAGACCACTTCGAATTATTTTATTATTCACACAATTTTCCATGTGCAGCCTGTGGCAGATGATGATTGGAAAATGTCTCTTATCGGAACCATTATCTATTAATAACATAGCTGCAAAAATAAACCAAATGCATTTAGCGAATTTGAAACAAAAATAGTAAACAAAAAGGGTTTCTAAATTTACAATTGGCAAATAAATAACGTATTCTTAATCCATAACAGGAATAATGTGTATTATAATTAAGTACCTACTATCCTGTGATAGTAGAAAAGATGCGGTGAGAAAATTCTAGAACATATTATCTATAAATAAGTCATCAAAAACTAAACGCACATGTTCAAGGTTTGCAAATTGTAATAAGAAACCTCTTATAATTATTATTTGGGCTTATTAGGTCATTATCGAGAAATTAATGTAAATGTAGGCTACATATAAAAGAATGTCACTATCTATACCATAGGAGTAATATTTTTATTTTAAAAAAGCTTTCTGGATTTTTAGTTTTTCTAACGATTTCATCTTTTACTTTTTAGTGTCTTTTGGTGTATTTCGCCACAACTTCTATAAAGACAATATAAGATTCTAAAGTTCTCTATCGATATTTTTTGATATGCATGCGGTTTCCAAAAATAAAAATGTCATTATACCTTGATAAAGTTAAAAAAAAATTGAGCAAAATGTTGGTATATTACTAAAGAAGTAAGCAAATATCCACCTGAACAATTTAGAGCTTTCTGATCAACAAATCTATCAGGGTGACAGTGCAAATTAGTCTTACATTTTTGACTAGTTTTCAAAATGTTGTTACCCCCACTCACACGATGTGACATTCTTTTATACATATTTAGAGTAGTTTAAAGTTAATACCTTGCTAATGACCTAATAAATCGAAACAATATTATATAAGATATTTCCCTTTGATGTTATTTGTAAAATCCTGTACAAGTGTGATTTGCATTTGTTTATCTGTATCCTGTGATGTATGAGTTTTGATAAATTTTATGACAGCGACTAAGCATACTTTTCTATTTTTTTTTTAGCCAAATTTTACTAATCCAGATGACAGTAAGTGCAAACAAATTAACCACAAATTACTTATTAGAGTCACCCGCAGTCTTTGACAATGATTGACATTTGTTTTCATAATTCCCGGGATCTACTTCAAATAACGATTTCAAACAGCTAATGCATTCTATGTTCCTTTAATTGCCGGAGAGACAATATTGAAACACGTTCGGAAATTTGGCACATGTTTAAAGACTTTTTGAACGTTCCCGACAAAGCAAAAAATATTTTAAGACAAGAGACAGGTTGACAAGATCCGGCGCCGCCACCGATGTTACCTAAGCGTACCAGAGTATTATGTTTCGTGGAAATGTCACTTTCACTGCATGTGTGTTATTGTAAATTTGAAACTTTACCGAACGTATACACATGTAGTCATTCAACGAAATTAGTTCTTTCGAATATACCTACATAGTATGTCCCAATTTAGTTTTCGTTCAGGCCTTCTGCAAATGGAATGTGTTTAAACTGTTACAAAAAAGCATCATTCGACAAGCCCCACAATTTTTAAGGACCTTGTGATATACGTATCTATAATGAAAATGATATTGATTGAATCTTAAACTACAACTGATTATAGGATACTTAATCAGGAAAATGAGATGAAATGATTAATACTTTAAGAGGCTTCTGATACGGAACGGTGATCTTCCCACGATGCAGCAACTATTTCCTTTTGCTCTACTCCTGGCCTGTTTACATCAATAACAAATTTATAAATTTTTTACTTTTATTTTTCGACATAGTGTTCATTAGGGTCAACACTTTGACTATCTAACGCCTCTGTAAACCACTGATTTACCTCACAATATCACTACCTTATCTGAGGAAAATCGTTTACCACTTAAGAATTCATTATGTTTTGAAAACAGTCGGTAATCACTAGGAGCCAAATCTGGCAAGCATGGCGGATGATCAACTAATTCGAAGCCCGCCTTAGTTATTGTGACCTGATGAACAATGATGGACGTCTGATTGGGTTCATTATCCTGATACAAGATAACCCCTATACGTAATTTTTCTGGCGTTTTTCTTTTAACAACTAGCGTAATTAATTGACATAACAAGCATTTATAATTGGGGCCCTTTCTACGGGAAACCAACCAAAATTACACCTTTAGAATCTTAAAACACGAATAATATTACCTTCCTTGCCAAAGGCTGCATCTTCGGCGTTTGTGGGCCCCGATGGGTCCGTTACTTACCCTGTATTTTGGTCTCTACATCGCAATGATGGATCAAGGACTCATCCATTGTCAGGAGCTTTGTAAGGAAGTATTAACTAGAGATGGGTCGGGTACGCGATTTTTCCGATACCTGATAAATTCATTATCCAGTGCATTTTTAGGGTTCCGTACCCAAAAGGTAAAACGGGACCATATATGTGGTACGAAAATTAATAAAAATTCAACAAAAGTATTAGTGTATAATAGATGCATTAGTATGTAATAGATGCAAAATTGGGATTTGAATTATAGTAATATAAAAGTAAGAGAGGAAAAATTACATTTTACAGTTAGATAACTTACTATGAAGAAAGAGCTAGAGATTTGAAAAGAACAAAACACCTTCCTTATAAAATAAAGTGAAAAGGTGAAGTATCTTTCGAGTAAGCGTTCTTCAAAAGCTAAAACTTTGAACAGTGAAACCGCTTTTCCCAAATTTTAAGCGTATTTATATAGGTTATGGAGGCATCCACCGTATATCAAATTAAAGCTCTCATTGATTGAAAAAGAGTGCGGAACAATTGACTGCACTGCTCACGCGTGCAAGACAAATACTTCCCATCAGAATATATGTAATATTTTTGTAAAGTTTTTGCACGAAAGAGTTCTAGTCATAAATGGTATTAATTGACAGGTATGCAGATCTATATATGTGGAGGAAACTTCGAAAAAGCTCATTATGGTTTCATGGTACTGCCCACATGGCTCTAGAAATACAGGGATTTTTCGAATCGGGAACCTGTAATGCAGTTTTACTATAATTTTGTTTTCCAGTTACATGTTACGACAGCGTTATTGCAGTTTTACCAGCCGCTATTAGCAACGCCATGAAAGAGTTATTACTCAACTAACAACTTGGCTGTCTAACAATCCAATAAAAGCGCTTGTTTAGCCTTTAGCGTTAATTAATTACAAACCGGAGTGACAGCTAAATTTTTAATTAATCGTTTGACGCTCGCGCGCGCGTTTTGTAGCCACGCTTTTATCGCCGTAAATTGAATCCAATTTGAAAACAAGGCGTAGCAGCTTGTTGGATGTTTAGCAACAGAATTCGACAGCCAAAATGGTTTTTAATAACGTCGAAATCATGCTTCATTTGCTGTTTGGTCCTTATAAGTATAATATTTGTTTTTCGAAAATTTGGAAGTTATTATTAGAATATCTGGTAACAGGTAACAACTCTTTGAAATACGACATACCTTGCTAGTTTGCCTTGTAGACGACGCCATCCATCGGGTGACGCCTTTACAAGATGCTCTGAGAATTGAAAGACACGTTTTAGGAAGTAAATAGGAAGTCAATGTATATAAAGCCACAATAAGAATTTTTAGTTACTATATAAATGTTTTAAGAGATATCTGAACGTATTAGCGAAAATTATCATCACTAATTATCATCACTAATAATGTTCTACGTAGATTTGTGGAGTAGGTATTAGGCTCATAATTATATCTACATTCTATATCCAGGATATGGTCATTTAATCGGAATCTTTAATTGAAAATCACAAATCTCTTGACGAGTTGAGTGTGTTTATATGTCAAAGTTCGGTCATTGTAAGGTCATAGATAGGATGTGGTAGTGACTACGACTGAACGCACGCTGATGGAATCATTAGATTAAATTAGGTTAGGTTATGAAAGAACCCTGCTTTACTTGTATGAAATGCTATAAACCTTGGACTTACGTCAAGTTTTAGTGAGAGGAGATTCCGTGGTTGACTTGTGTGAAGTGTTATCATCAAGAATTTAGGTTACGTTATAGTGGAAAAGATTTCCCTGATGGAACTGTGTGAAGTGACATACAACCATGGGTTTAGATCAGGTTATAGTGAGAGATGAGTTCCTGATTGGCATGCGTGAAACCTTTTGAGTAATGATTGGAAAGATTTTCCAGGTTAGCATACCTAAAGCACCCAGGACTAAATTAAGAGGTGTGGGATATAGTATATGGCGTCGACAACTAGGCACCATTGTCCATTCCAATTTGGAGGGGCTGAATTAGTAATGATAATTCATAATTAAGCCAAGAACTTCGTATAGTTCCTTGTCCACTTTAAAATTTACTATCTTCCCTGGACTTAAAATGAAGTTATCAAAACCTAGTGACTTGAAATGCATGAATATTTCTGCTGAATCGGATTTAATAAGAGATTTGTTCGTATTAAGCGGCTTGACAAGAAAAAGAATTGGAATAATTATTTTCTTTTATAATTGAAAGTACTAATTCAGAAACTTTCGCTAGAGTGTACATTTGTACAATTGGGGAATATACTCTTAAAATATAATATTGTTTCTAAACTGTTAATTAAAACTTACTGCATTCGTTCATAGATCCGTCCGTCTGTTTCTTGCAGTCAAATTTTGTGGTCTTTGGCACAGAAATATTTTTTTTTTCTATTTGTTAACAGATCAAATCCGCGATCTGCATCTGACAATTTCGATCTTATCAACTGATCACGAACTTAATTCGTCCTTAGAAGTTAATTCATTTAAGAAACATAATAATCGTGTGATACAGGGTCACATAGTACGTGAATGTTAAAGAATCGTAATAGTTTTAGATTATGTGATGCTAAAAGATTTTAATCCCTTGCAAGCTTCTTCAATACACAGTTACGTATGTAAAAAGGAGAAACGTGTTGCTTTGTAGGTAAAATCGACGCCCATATTAATAAGAAGAGCCTTTTTCAAAACCTCTCCTGAAAATATAATAAACGCCAATACAGTCGTTGTTAAAACTCGGATAAAGGGGCGCTCTTTTTAAAATACCAATATATTCCAAGTCGCTAGACATTTTTAACAAACTTCTTTCCTTTCAAGTCCCGATATAAAGAAAAATAATTGGACGTTAGGGAGGCAGCGCCTGCTTATTTTCAAACTTCTTGAAATGTCTAAAGAGGAATTTAATAACAAATTTGCTCGAACGGAAATTTATTCATTTCTTCGCATTTCTTAAGGCCAAAACTCTTCTTTTACTACTGTGTTTACACACAATTAATTTTTAGGTGTTTATTTGGTACGTTCTTTCAAAAAGAAAACTTGACAGGG
>NW_020438875.1:903104-912279 GCF_000699045.2 Agrilus planipennis | reverse complement strand
TTAAAATTTTCTAAGTTCAACATATTTCAGAGATCCCAGTCTTTCTACGAGAGACTCGAGTCTCTCAATTTTTCAGTTTTATTCATTCAGTCTCTCTGTGAGAGACTCGAATCTCTGAATTAACAATTTTACCGTTCGAGTCTCTCATATGGAGACTGTGAGAGATCCATAAAAACACCTAAGTAATAACTGAGAGATGTGAAAGACTGTGAGAGACGCTCTCAGAGACGCTGAAAGACTCTGAGAGATTGGAGAGAGACTAAAAATTTTTGTCTAGGGACTTCATCCTAAAAAAATTTATTTATGTTTTTCTTCCGCTTCTTAATTGAAGTATTCTATCCGAGCATACGTCTTAACAAACACCTAAGAGCAATGAATTTACTGGAAACCAGACAAACCAGAATTGAGAAATTGAATATGTACTGTATTATTATTAAATGTCCATATAATTATTATTCTTTTCTTTTTCTTCTTTGTTTTAAAACTCGTTTTCTCTTTCTGTACACAAATAAATTTATTGTATGTAAGTTTTTTGTTGGGAGATGAATTGATTTCTGCTTCACGTAATAAATTGATAAGACATATGACTTTCTCTTTTATAAAATAGTGGTGATCAAGGTGTTTAGAACTACAGAACCTTTCTTTGAAAAGGTACAAACGTGAAAGTTTAGACAGACTATTGAGAATTAATTACAGATTTTACCAAAATATTATAAGGTATGTACGCAAGTTGTCTAATGGAACAGGAAAGGACTTACCTTTTTTAAGGCTTCTTTATCAGAAACCTATCTGTTACACCATTGTGTTTCGCTAATTGTATTTTCAAATTTCCTAATTCTATAGTGTCACTTCGTTGCAATTCAATTTTATGTTTTTAACAAGGTAATTCTGGTTACAAGTCCAGGCCACGTCATTCGCCTCACTCTCTCCCATTCGCTTGAAAATCCTAAATGGTTGGTTTTCTCTAAATTCTTGTGTAAATTGAAAAATCTGCCCGGGCTTAAAACCGAGCCGGTAATCCCCATTCACTCGGACTAATTCGATAATACGTCGGCGAAATTGAAAATTGGAAAAGACGATTAGGGTTAATTATTTCAGCTAAAACAAACGATCGGCAAAATTACCTTCTGGAGTTAATTTAATTAATTTGTAACGGGCTATCCTCGAAAGTTAATGAAATTAGCGAATAAACTTTTCTATTAACTAACTAACAGTTTATAATTGGATAGCTTCTTATATGTAAATCTACAAATATTCTGATCAATAATTAATATTAAAGCAAAATAAAATCCAAAAAAGGCTTAAAGTATAGAAAGAAGACTAAAATATGTAATTGAAATCAACTAATAAAAGAAAAATTATTTATTAAACAGTTGGTAATTTTGTTCAAAAGAGCAAGGAATTGAAATAAATAAAAATACAATACAATACAATATAATATAAAATGTATAGAAGGTGAAAGTAAGGGTAACGTTAATATAAAATTTTCTGACGAAAAATTAAAAGTCACCAATTTGCTATGTCTAGGAAATCGGATAAGCCAAGATGGAGAAAACAGTACAGGCATAAAACAAACATAAGTGAATGTTGGAGTCGCTACTAAACAAAACAAGAATCACTTCTATGCTCGCAATTGGTTATGACTCATTATCACTCTTTCACCACAATGTGGAAGAATTATATTAATCTGAATGTAATCTGAAAAAGATTGTATTAGCTAATACAAGAAAGGATTTATTTTTAATTTGCTGAAAGATTCTATAATTTTTAAATGACGTATAGATATGTTTTCAAATACTTTAGTGCAATGTGTTATTTGAAACTATTCCTGTGCGTGTCCTGTAGATGAATTTAAAGGAGTTATTCGTGTTCCTGCACGATTGTTAAGGTAATTGGTAGGCAATTTGTATTCCGTTGTTTCTGGGAAAGCGAAGTTCAGTATCTAAGGCTTCTGCGCAAGACAAATCAATAATAAAATGTTTGGAAAATCTGCGAGTTCTGCGTGAAATTATATTATTTTCCTAATACCTACTTAAAATTAGTAAAATGTATTAAATTGAAATATTACTGCTGCACATTTATTGGTATTTACGATTTATCAAGAAATTACTTTTGCAAATGTTTTAAACATGACGAACTTAGTTTATAAATAAATTTTAAGTTAAGTGAAATATTAGCATAAAGAAGATGAGCTTTGCTTGGGAAATATTGTGTCATTATAAACACAGTCTTTTTCTGAAATCAGACTTTAAAGTTTAAATTCAATAGGAAAATTGACAATTCCAAGAGAATTATAAGAACAAAAAAATGTAATTTTATCAAAGTGTTTAACACAAAGGAAAATGAAGCTTAATTGTGAGCTGTTAGACTGTCACTTTTAATGAAAAAGAATACGATTTTGGTCAGTATCAAACACTTGAATTGAAACTTGGACGGTGGGCTCGGTGGAAAAGAAAAGGTTGGAAGCGTTCGAAATGTACTATTACAGACGAATGATGAAGATACCGTGGATGGAGATGGTTAGAAACGATGAGGTAATAGAAAGAATAGGAGAACAGAGGGCTCTATGGAAGTTGGAAGGACACTTTTCAGGCATGAAGGTCTAGACAGAGACATATTAGAGGCAAAAACAGGAGCTCAGAGGAGTAGAAGTAACCTAGATTAGGTTTAAAGAAGGATATGGGATGTTCTAGTTTTTGGGAAATACGAAGATTATCTCCGGATAGGAAAGAGTGGAGGTGCGTGTCCAACTAGTCTTAGGACTGATAACCTTATGATGTTGAATTGCTTATAAAAGTATTTGAGTAAATGGCTAAATTATTTGGATGTGGAATAAATTTTTTTCAAAGTATTTGGATTTCGAATTCTCTGGTTGTCATCAGCACCTCATAGGCAGTTTGAGTTTGACAAGCAGTTGTTAAAGGCTTTCGCGACCAGTAAACTAATGCTGTCCTGATTGAGGTCTAAAGAACAATCAAATACTCAATAAATCCAACGTTTTAATGTTCAATCATATATATTTTAAAATAGGCCTTTGAGTATCCAGATATTTAAGTTTTGAATAATCAAATATTTCGAACTCTTTAGTTGACATCAGCACTCGGTAGCTAGTTCGAGTTTGACAAGCAGCTTCAAAAAAGGACCTTGTTGAATATTACTGAATCCCACGATAAATGTGTCCCTGAACGAGGGACTCGAATCTCTGAACGAGAGACTCGAATCTCTGAATTAACAATTTTANTTTTAAAATAGGCCTTTGAGTATCCAGATATTTAAGTTTTGAATAATCAAATATTTCGAACTCTTTAGTTGACATCAGCACTCGGTAGCTAGTTCGAGTTTGACAAGCAGCTTCAAAAAAGGACCTTGTTGAATATTACTGAATCCCACGATAAATAAATATAAAATAAATCTTTTAGGTTTTAATGTTATGTATTTACGAATGAAAGAATAGGCACATCACAACACATAATACTGAAGAAGCCGGTGAGATGTGCCTATGGTCCCATCCATCGTCCCGTCCACGTCGGCCGTTGTCGTAGTCGCGGCCACGTTGGTGAACGCTAATTTGAAGATGCAACCTCTTCAAGAGCCGCTCTACGCTATTCTCGACTTTGATGCTGCTTATTATGTATGCAACGAGCTTTTGTTTCAAAAAGGCAGAAGTGTGTCAACTACAGTCGAGAACGTGCCTCTGAACTATTCTTAAACTTCGTGCTTTTGCTTTTATTCGGTTAGGGGTTACTGTCATAACGACTGATTTTAATCCAGACAGGTCTCAAAAATTGCACGCGTTTGCGATATGAAACCAATAAATTTTGACATATACATTCGAAAATTGTATATTTTACAATAGACTACGAAAATTATAGACATTCAGTTATAACGATTAGTTGATTTTAATACAAAGAAAGAAACAAAATTAAATTCTATTAAAACGAGAAATTAATTAAGAACTAATATTTACTCGTAAGATAGACCTAACCAATCATGAATATCCTTTCATGATTCTTACATTCAAATACGAATAAAGAAACACTTAAGGACTTTCACAAACTTTTTATTTCGTAACATGTTTCGTCAACACATTGATTTCCTCAGAAGTATTGGTGGATAGTATTCAATTAAAATAAATTCACCAGGAGGGAAGTTATTACTTTCAACTTGATCATTTAAAATTAATCCTATGCTACGAAATAAAGTGCTTCTTTATTCTTATTTAAACGTGGATTTTTATCATCTAAAGGTCGAAACAATCCAATTCTTACATTATCATAACGAAGAAACTTCTAAAATTCAAACCTTTCAGAAATTGTACGGCTATATGTATATGGGGAAATAGTCCTTTATTTAAAAGGAAATTCAAAATAAAATGATTTAGTATTTTACAGTACGAAAAGAAAATTGTACAGGTACACTGGTATGTAGCCTCATACGTAATTTAGACTGTCTCTAGCAGTTTTCTTCTATGATTCTCTGGGCGTAGAAACTATAACCTTGTAGTATTATGCACCTATGAATATTGTATATGAACTTTTTTATCGTTTTCCTTCGCAGTAACTTTTATTTGTATGTACTATATTTAATTTATCCTAAATAAACGAAAAAGAAATAATTTAAGAGTGCGCCTTGAGGTCATGGCTGTAGGTATACGTATACCTATACATATCGACAAAAAGTCAATAGGCGGAAAAACAAAGCAAAAATTACAATTCCAAAACTATCAAAACATACACTGCACACATTACTCCATTAACTATATAGATAAATTAAACATATCACAGAAACTTCGTTCACTACCATAACAAGAGATAAACAACATTATTTTGTCGTATTTGCTAATAATATGTTTCATGAATTATGCATAGTCAATTTTGACTATCTGACTGATGAAAGCATGAAGACAAGCTGTGTTTAAAAGCCCATGCAGCAATTCTTAAAGTAGTTTTCATTACGAATTTGTGTCAATTATAATTTTTCTGTACCCAATTTCTATCGGATTATGGTTTGTAAATACACAAGTAATAAGTAAACTTTTTATTAAAAAATTCTTAAAACGTCTGGAAAATTTAAATAAAGTTGTGTCTAATACGGTAGTTTCAAAGTAACAGTTTCACATTGATAATTATGAAGGTTTTCGTTATTCAAAAAAGTGTTAGGAATTAGTGGTGAGTTTCAATTAGTTACTTACAACGCAGTCTCTTTTATTATTGATAGAGTTTACCCTATAATAAAGTATTTAACGAAATAACTCTCACCCAAAAATTACATCAAGCTATCTTGTCACCAGATTTTTAATTATCATTATATGTAAAGAGGAAAAACTATTAAAAATAATTAAATAACCAGGGTGAGCTTCGCGTAGCCCTTGAAGTCCTTTAGTACCTTCCTGCTTTCATCTAAAAAACATTTGATAGAGCGTCCTAGATAAATAATTTAACTTTTTGCAAATGTATAAAGTTACCATTTTCTTTTAATCAAATAATACCCATTTACTCGTATGAGTGATCCAATGGTGTGGACGAAACCTAAATATACACCTACCTATTGGTACCTATTTAACAGCAAAAGGTATATAAAAGCAACAATGAATCCTTTAATCTACAGTAACCCTTTTCAGAAGGTAGTCAGTCGTCAGCCCCCTGTTAAGTATAGTGTTGACATAAAAGCTGCTGATACGCACTAAACATGCATCAAAGGATTTTTGTCCGTGTAATCTTATCGTTATTATCATGATAAAGGAAGGTAATGACGGGTTGTAGAAATGGGTGGTCTGTTGACAGATGTTTAGCCAACATAGACTAATAAAGATGCCTTCTATGTGAAGGTATACAATGCCTCTGACCATTTATCTATTATTATATATTCATGTAAGGTACATAAAAATGAAATGAAGAAATGTGCAAACCAAAAGCTGCCAGAATTGTTTAATAAAAAGTTAACAAGATAAACATTTGGTCAATAATATTTTCATTGTAATTCCCTTGAAAAGATATACAAATGCACTTATCCCACCGCTCCTGCCATACTTGGAATGTCCTCTTTTATGGGTATGTCAAGGATGGCCTACGATTCTTCTGGATCATTTCAATAGATGTTAATATTCTCCCTTCCAGATAACGTTTCAACTTCGCAAATAGGGTAATGTCGGCTGGAGCATCATCCGGAGGGTAGAGTGGATGTTGAGTCGTTTTCAACCGACCAACTTCTGTAGCATTCTGCAACAGCTCCACCTTTCATAATAGGAACACTTACGCCAAATTTGTACACAATTTCATGACGGCGATCATGGCATCCACCCTACTCTCCGGATAGTACCTTATTCGACGTTCACCTGATTCCGACGTTGAAACGGTTTAGATTCGTGGAAGTCTGCAGCTTTACCTGAACGCGCTAAAAATAAATGTATCGTTTTCGTTTTTTATTAGAAGGAAATATGTACGTATATAACTGTACCTTGAAAAAATCATATGAAAATTACCACTTTCACATGGAAAATCGATTATTTCACATAGAAAGTACATGTTTTAATGTTGTGAGACAACTGTTTAGTCGTTACACTCGGAAAAGTCACGAATATAGCCGAGTATCGAATGAAGTTAAAAAGGGTGGATAGGTGTATACATATATGTACACTAGTGGCAAAATTGAGAACTGAATATAGGGATATTCTGTTACTTATAATCATCAAAGGGTGCCATCATCCTTTGAAAAATACGGCGTGGTACTTATAAGATAATTGGTACAAATACCTTCAGCCATTATTATTCCATATGAATAATAAAGCAATATAAGTTCGATCATCATCATCATCATCATAAGGTTATTAGTCCCAAGAATGAGGGTTGGACACGCACCTCCTAAGCTAATCTTCGCATTTTCCTAAAACTAGAACACATCCCACATCCGTAACTATTTGTGAACAGTAATGTAATGTAGATCTACCTTCAGTCCTCTTAACTCCTATTTCTGCCTCTGCAAGTTTTTAACTTACCCTTCATGCTTAAGAATGTGTCCTACTAAGTTCAATAAATGCAATTAAATACTTTTGAGGGTGATACGTCTTGTCCAAAAATTTCTGAGAGTTCGATTATTTTAGGAGAGAAGCAGGTAATATTCTCAGATAGACGTGGTTGATGATATGTATTCCACATGTTCCCCAAATTATGCATTTTTGATCATGCGACGTAGTAATAAAAAATATGGCCAAAAGGACGTGTATATTTTATGTTCGGTGAACATTTTACGTTACCTATATAACCTTATTTGGTAGTTTAAATCGGTTTAGAATTGTGCCAGATCTTAGCTTTATTTCGACAGTTTCCGTTAGGTAATACCCTCCTTTTTTAATCATTAGTTATCTTAGAACACATCATCATAAGGTCGTCAGTCCTAAGACTGGTTGGACACGCACCTCCACTATTTCTTATCCTGAGCTAATTTTCGCATTTCCCTAAAACATGAACAACCCATATTCTTAACTATTTGCAAACAGTAATCTAATCTAGGTTTGCTACTGCTATTAACTCCCGTTTCTGCCTTTAATATGTATCTGCCTGAGAAGGTGTCGTACCAACCTATCTCGCCTATTTTTTATTAACTTCCATAGTCCTGTGTTCTCTTATTCTTTCTATTACCTCTTCATTTCTAACCTTCTCTATCCACGGTATCCTTACCATTCGCCTGTAACACCACATTTCGAACGCTTCTAACCTTTTCTTTTCTGCCGCGCTCATCGTCTATGTTTCGCACCCGTACAGTGCCGCACTCCAAACATACACCTTTAACAATCTTTTTCGAAATTAATTTAACCATTCGAGAGCATAAAAGTGACTTCTTTTTATTGAAGGCGACTCGACTTTACGTTATCCTCTGCTTTATATCCCTACTAACTCTTTCCATCCTAACTTATCTGACTTCCTAGATACCTAAAATCAGCCACTTCTTCTAATTTTTCGTCTCCTATCTTTACATTAGCTCTTTCCCTACTTTTTATTCCCTTGCATACTAGTATTCTTGTTTTACGTTTATTTATTTTCATACAGTACTGTTTTGTCAATATCGCTTCCATTTTATTTAAAGCTATCTCTAACTCCTCCTTGGTAAAAGCTAAACTGCTATATCTTCTACATGTCTTAGCATACTAATCTTTGGCCCTGTATATCTATCCCTACAGTTTTATTGTCTTTAACGGTGTTGATCGCGTTTTGGATTAGATTAAAAAGAAGCGGTAACGGTGTGCATCCCTATCTGACTCCCTTCCTAATATTTACTTCTTTGCGTTGCAGCTCCAGCTCTATTACTGCCTGTTGCTCTTTATACAAACTAAGGATACTAAGAACTCATATAATGACACATAAATAAGCGCCTCTAAAACGTCTTTAATTTAAATCTACTTTCTTTAAGCTACAAACTCTTCTTGACGTCTCCTATGTACTTTCAACTACTGTATATGACACTTGATAAATTTTAACGAATTTTCTAATACATTTGTACAGGCTGGTAACCCATTAGAAGAAAGTCGATTAATTAAGTGTTGACACAAATTCAGTTAGAACTATTTTGGTTTAGGTTAAATCGGGGATTTTTATGTCTAATCTTGGGACTAAATATAAGTTTGCATATATCCACCGGCATAATACGTAGAAAACTTAATCTAAAGGCACGTTCTTCGTTTGAAAAAATTCAGACCGGAAAAACAATCGCAGACCGACCTCTGGTGTTGGATATGTTGTTTCGCGTTTCACATTAAAAAGACTGAAAACTTCGAATTAGTTCGTGAAAGACTCGACGGAGGCCAACACGTCTCAGATCAAATTTCATGTTGTTCATGTTGTGTTGTACCTGCACACTACATGAAAAACAGGAGACCAGAATCATTTGTTTGTATTCATATTGCGTACACCAGCAGCTTGCAAACACTGGATGTTTGGTGCGAATGTAGGTGCCGCAGGATCGGTATTGTTAGTACCAAAAAATAAAGCTCATTCTATGCTTTGTCACAACGACTCAACCTCAACCTCAAAATTCCTTCTTGGGAACAATGTTCTCGGTAACGAGCTAGATCGAAAAATTTTGTTTTATAAATTTTTAACCTGCATTTTTTTTTTCTTTCTACAGCAAACATCCTTTCTGTTCTCAAAATTATGAAAACATTGCCAGAATTGTTTAATAA
>NW_020438875.1:893492-902810 GCF_000699045.2 Agrilus planipennis | reverse complement strand
TATCTGTGGAATATTACTGCCTCAGCATTTGCCTAGGTGATCCAAGGAAACCACAGAAAAACTTGGACCAAGGCAGACGGACCCGGAATCGAACCGGCGTCCTCCCGAATGCTAAGCAATGGTCTAGACCTCTTGGCCATGCCGCTCGGTAGTAAATATAGTATATCCTTGGCTTGTGGGCTTATTGCCGCTTCGTACCCTTTTATTTTGTACCGTTATCCCCAAATTTCCTACTTCGTACCGCGTCTCAAACGTATGCCCGTGACCATTCCCATTTTTCGTACCGCATTCCTTGTTTAATCATGTATATAAAATTAAAATAATCAGATGCATAACTGAATTAAATTAAAAAGACAAGTACATAACTTTATAATTTTTATAAAAATATGTGTTTATTACAAAATACAATAATTTTTACACCAGTAATTAATTAAAATTTACAATGTATTTCTTTCATTTATAAGGCGTCAAATAAACCCTTTATTGTCCTCTTTCAGTACTTTAATAAATTCTAGTAAATTGAGGCGATGTTTGTTAATATAATCACTCGGTTTAGTTTGCTATGCCAAGTATTTTGTCCTGAACACGTCGCGATCTGCTAATTTATTTCGGTAACTATCGGTATTCTGCATCTGGGCCCAATATATGCACTTTTAAAGTAAAATAATTACATCGTCCTTGCCTATTTCGTAAACGGTAAACTAAATGCTATTATAAGTTTTGCGAAACCAGTTGTAGGTAGGTACTTTGAAGAAAATACTTAGCGATTCAGTCTACCCTGTTGTCTTAGATATTAGACGACGAAAGTAATATACAGGCAAACAGACTCTAGAAACGTCTCTAATTGTAAAAATACTAAATCAGATAAATTTGAAACCGTTTTCAAACACACTCGCACTTTTAATTTTTGGATTTACGGTTTGTGTTAATTGGATGGTATACGTTTATAAGGGGATAATATAAATGGTGAAAAGCCAAATGTCCAAAGTGAAGAAACCTTGGCTGGTATGTAAGCGGTAAACCATTAAAACATACTTTTTCCAGTGGGGATTATATTAGCAGATCAAACTGTAAAATTGTCACCGTTTCAGCTACTGCACTGTTGCACTCTTGGTAGGCTTGAACAGCCGTTTTCGACCAAAGTTTTGTTCAGCGATAAAGGTTCATTTCTGGCTTAATAGTTAAGTCAATAGGCAAAATTGCCGTATTTGGGCTGAAGAGCAGCCGGAAGAGATTCAAGACATTCCATTGCGTCCAGACACAACAATTTGGTGTGATTCATTATGGAGTGGTGGAATCATCAGCTCATATTTCTTCAAAAATGAGGTCGATTGAAATGTACCTGAATGACGCCTGTTATCTCACCATGATAACGAACTATTTGGTGTCTGATCTCGACAGTACATAAACCATGAAACCATGGCATTATTGCGAGGACAATTCGCTTCGGACCGGTGAATTGCCCGCCTAGATCATACACTCTAGACGTTTTCTTTTGGGGCTAGGTGAAGTCCAAAGTCTGTATGGATAAGTTGGCTGCTTTTTGAGGAACTGAAAGCCAGCATTATTCGCGTCATTCGCCAAAACTCCACCCGAAATGCTAGAACGTGTCATCAAAAATTGGAACCTTTGAATAGACCAGGTCCTTTTGTATATAATTAAGGATTCTTAGACAAAACTGATTTTTTAAGATACTTTTAGATTTGAGAATCTCCCATTAATTCCAACTTGTTGGTAGCGTTAGATACCTACATACGTGTGAGCGCAGCTTTATGAATATAGAAATACCAACGGTAGGTTGGTAAAGAAAGGTATGTATATGAATAAAAGAAAAAAGTCGTCGGAGCGGTGCGTTCGCGTGTGAAAAGTCGCTGCTGCTGTTTGGATACGATGCGAATGCGTGAATGGTGTGCTAGGTGTGAACTTGGCTGTCGGAATTGAACCGAACCACCCCTGCCACCGCCCCCGGAACTTATATGCACTCGCGGTGTACGCACGGCTGAAGGGTTAAGAAAAGGTGCGCCCGCCCGAAGCAGCCGCACGTTACCAGCACCAGGCACCCAGTTGTCGTACCGTGGTAGCAGTTTCCATTATGGTGCGCGCTCTCCATGCAATTACGAGCGTTGTGCTCCGTTGGTTTTTGGATTTTAATTAAGCCTGTTTGTCTCACCTTGGCCGAGCCTATTGTTCGGCGTGGAAGAGCGAAACGGAATGAGCTGGATACACGATCGGAACAGGATGGAGGCAGGACACGTGAGAGAGGCATAGAAAGAGAAAGTGAATAGAGTGACGTTCCCTCTTTTTAGCTACGTGTAATATCACACACACACGTAAAGATTTAATGACGTCACGGCGATAACAAAAACAGCAAGAGCAACATAATAAGTGGATACTAAAATTGAAAGCAGGATGGTGCAGTTCCTGCCGTCTCAAAAATATAGCAGACAGTAATTTGTGACGATTTAAAAGAGCAAAATTTGAGCCAAGACAGAAGAAATGTAAAATATTTTAGAAGTTTGTACGGAGTTGTTACATAAGTAGGTATTTAAGTGAATACTGTTGACATAAGCTTCCATCTACATATTTAGAAACATTTCTTACATCTAAATTAAACCCTCTTCGAAAAGAACAAGATCCAAATAATGACGAATGTGTGATGACGAAATTGAAGGAATAAAGTTTATCCGATGTTTCAAATGGGATATTGATTTTAGAGTATTCATCAAGTGATGATTTATACTATAATTAAATTGATAACTTCAGGTTCGAGTAGTCTTCAATAAAAAAAGTCACTTCTATGTTCGCAAATGTTTAATTTAGAAATTCGAAAAAGAAAAAAGGTGTATGTTTGGAGCGCGACACTGTACGGGTGTGGACGGTGGATGCGGCAAAAAAGAATAGGTTAGAATCGTTCGAAATGTGGTGTTACAAGCGAACGATGACGATACCGTAGATAGAAAAGGCTAGAAATGAGGCGGTATTGGAAAGAGTAGGAGAATAGAGGACTCTATGGAAGTCAATAAGGAATAGCCGAGATGGGTTGGTAGGACACCTTCTCAGGCATGAAGGTCTAGTCAGAGACATATTATAGGCAGAAACAGGTGTTAGGAGAAGTAGAGGTAGATCTAGCTAGATCACTGTTCACAAATAGTTAAGGATGTGGGATGTTCTAACGAGTGGAAGAGCGTGTCCAATCAGTCTTAGGACTGACGACTTTACGGTGATGATGATTTGATAATACCTTCGACAATTTTGTGACTAAATGTCTACGACCAACAAGTGTTTAGGAAATAATGCATCGATGGTACCGACAAATCAAATTGTTAATAACTGTAAACTCATAATTATCCCAATTCGTCCGCAACACATTGAGGTATCTCCTTGATTTATATTATTTAAATTTTCTGTAACTCTACAAAAGTAAATAAATATGCCAGATAGTATCTCGTTTGTTTGTCCCTCTGATTACGACCATCTCATTCGTTCGCAGTCCATCGCATTCATATTGTGTACAAAAGTGGTTCGGAATACGCTATAGTAGAGATTTATTGGAATCGGATTTACCCCAACCGAAAGTTCCCGGAGAAAGACAAATCATAATACGCTCAACTGTCTGTGAGTCGAAACATTTCGGTGAAGTAACTCTAGTAATGTGACCATAACATCCAATCAGGAAGGATTTATGAGGAAGGAGGCTTGTAAATTTAGCCGCGGGTGGTCCGCAAATTCAATTGCGTCAACGGACTAGATTAAGTCGATTGATATTTGTGGCCGCACTCTTGTAGATACATAAATACACATGTACGTACGTATGCTATATATAAATGCTATTTTGTTACTTTGACTTTTCTACATTTGTTTCAAATAACACACCTAAACGTTGCACAGCTGAAGCATCCCTAAACAGGTTAGGAGATTAATAAAATTGAAAATAATAAAGTGAAAATTAACGAACTGTAAACAGGCAAAGTTCTTTTAAAAAAATCTCATTTATAAACAGATGAAATTAAAAATCTAACATATGTATCAATCTCTTAATAGATACAGAAAAGCCCGCATTTAATCTAATTGAATTCGTCGTGTTAGTTAGTATGCTTTTAAATTCTTATTAATTTGTTAGTCCTTGTGAACCTTTAAAAGTAGTAAACAATTCAATCTGATTATTTTCTTAATTGTCTTTACAAGTTGTTATTAACAAATAACAACTCGATTGATCGATGCTACGGATTAAATATGGGTGCACAACATGGACGGTAGACACGGCAGATAAGAAAAGGTTATACAAGCGCTTACAGGATACCATGGACAGAGAAGGTTAGAAATGAGGAGGTATTAGAAGGAGTTGTAGAACAGGACACTATAGAATTCAACAGGAAATAGGCGAGATTATTTGGTACGGGAGTTAAGAGGAGTAGAAGTAGACCTATATTAGATTACTGTTTACAAATAGTTAAGTTACAGTTTTAAGGAAATGCGAAGATTAACTCAGGATAGGAAAATGTGAAAATGCTTGTCTAACTGATGGCTCTATGATGATTTACTTTATTAGAGAAATAATATGCAAATAATACACTCGAACTTCTGTCCATCCCGACTAGAATTTTGAGGGGGGTGCAGATAGAGTCCCTAACTCCCTAAGGGGAAAGCCACACTAGCTCTTGTGGAAGTTCACCTCTTGATTCGTTGCAATGCAAAAGATTGAAACGACGACATAATTGGGCAATCGGGCAATTGGAATTATTATTGTTTTTTCATTTTACCGAGAGTATTTTCAAACGGATTTGCCTCATCGAGCCCCTATAAGATAGATTTAATTGTAACTTTATACTTTTATTTGATTTGCCCCTTAAAACCCATATGAAAAACCCACAATGCAATCATTTTAGTATCACCACTTTTTTAGTAGGATTTTCATGAGGAATCTACGGGAAAATCCCTATATCGGCATGCCCCTCATTAGCCACATGAGATCCGCACGCTACATGGGACATGCCCCCTATAAATTCTAGTCGGGATATTACCTAATACGTATTTGCTAACGTAAAAACCGACTAAATAACCCATTGTCAGCTGACAATTGCGCAGCCGCATGTGGCTGAGTAGTAAATTGCAAATGTACGCACCCAACTAGTTAGTAACAGCAAAGAGGCATTGATATATAGTTCACTGCAAACTCAATTTGCTTAATTGCTTGTATAACTCGCACATATTTATGATAATCAATGATAAATAATTGTAAATTACATTATATTGCGGCACGAGTTTTCTATAACTCATTGTAACGTATTCATATTACTTAATAAGTTTCTTTATTAATAGTTCAAATACATTACGTTCTACACACTTTAGAGCAGTTCGTATTTCAGAACATTTAACGAATTTATTGATTAAACTCAAGTGTTGAGGTGATACAGCGAAACAGAAAAGGAAAGTAACATAAAGTAGGACATAGGTACATTTGTCTGCGAAATTAGTAATTATTGTGGGTACCTGTATGACTGCACAAACCGACAGAAAGTAATTCGACTGTAGCAGTAATTAACGAGTAATCCCTTTGGCTGTATTTCAGCTGGAAATATTCGAGGGACGTTTTGTTTTTTACAGTATAATTAAAGAGATTTCGAATCTGAGACAAGCCACGGCTCGCTGTATTAATAATTAATAGCACTATCCCATGGCCGTGCTGTCGGCGGCGTTTTTAATTAATACAAACATGACAGAGACATAACCGTTGCAAATCCACTAGGCATTCCAGCAATAATTAGGCTCTCGTCATTGCTCCTAATAATTTCACCTTATTTCAGAAAATTGTGACCGAAAACAGGTTTTGTTGAATATAGAAATGTCAATATGCATTTCTACCCAGCTAAAATTTATAAGGGCGTGCCCCATGTAGCGTGCGGACCTCATGTGGCTAATGAGGGGCAATCATTCTAATATAGGGATTTCCCCGTAGATTTTTCATGAAAATTCCGCCAAAAAAAGTGGTGATACTAAAATGAGGATTGCATTATGGGTTTTTCATATGGGTCTTAAGGGGTAAACGTGACACATGCATAAACTTACAATTAAATATATCTTATGGGACTCGATGAGGTAAATCCTTTTGAAAATACTCTCGGTAAAATGGAAAGTATGTCGTCGTTTCAATGAATTATTTTAAATTTGCAACGAACCAACAAAAGGATACTTCCTGGTATTGTTATTATAAGACAACTGAAACCAGACGCATCAAGTCGAACAACAGTAAAACGATTGCAATTTAAAGTATTATTGACTACAAAAGAGCCCAATAACGCAATCATATTTAAGAGCAAACAAATTTTACAAATAAGTGATATTTGTATGTATTTATCCAAACAGAGATATAAATTGTATTGAAATTTGTGGAAAACTACTACGTAAAAGAAAACTCTTTATACGTATCCATGCGATGCTAAATATTTAGAAATGTACTTTAGTTTCTGCAAACAATGAAAATATTACTACCTGTACAATCATAGATGTTGATAAAAAAAAGGTTTGTCTTAATGTTAGTGACGAAAGTAAAGAAATAATACGTGTTATACCGTTGTCAAATATGTAAAAGTGAACAGTTTCTCTTTGGTAAAATAGATTTCACATTCAATTTTTTTTTTTTCATTAATAATAAAGTTCATTTGTCCAAAAATTTTTAATGGGGTAGTAATATTGCCTTCCCTCAGGGGCCACATGCGGCATTCCTGATGATGCTCAAATGCGGCAAAGCGTTATATGCCCCTTCCCTGCCCTGGAGGCAACCTCACCCCTACCCACTTAGGACCTTACCTGCATCTCCCTCAAAATTCTAGTCGGGAGTAAGTAAGTCCCTTTAAATGACACTTTTATTGCTTTTGCGACTCTAGTCAACGGCTTAACTATAATTGTATTTTGACGATGCAATCCAACTATTCTGCGTTGTATTTCTCAATGCGTATATATATACATGCGTTTTAAAACGCTCTATAACGAACTCGTGAAAAGTTGATAAAAGTCATTCGCCCCAAAAACATTATTTTGCTGTAAGTATCTAAAAGACGTCAGTTCTTCTTTCTCGCGGCGTAGTTCCTGCTTTTATGTGATCAGCAAAAAACGTATTAGACTAAAAATGAAAATTAATTGTATAAGATTTAAAATAACCACATAGCAATATGTAATGGTTTATTTACTATTGTGTNAAGTTCATTTTTACAAAAAATTTTAATAGGGTAGTAATAATTTTCCCCACGGGGGCCACATGCGGCATTTCTGCTGATGGGCAAATGCGGCAAGGCGTTATGTCCTTTCCTTGCCCTGGAGGGCAACCTCATGGGGTCCAGAAGGGGTAGTGGGCTACCCACTTAGGGACCCTACCTGCACCCCCTCAAAATTCTAGTGGGGTACTACCGGATTACTGCATAAACAGCAGACAAAGCCTAAGGGCACCTGATTAAGGATTAAAATAAATTCCGGTGGGATCCAGTTATAAATAAATGTTGTCTCTGTTTATTTGTGAACTTAAATTAGAGTAAAACTCACTTTATAAAATATTTATTATAACTACCGATTGTGAATCGAGATTTTGACCCGAAAAAAATAATTCTGAAAGGTGTGCTCTTCAAATTATCGAGAATTACCATTAAGTTTACCGTGAAAACTTTTGGTAACAAAAATGGTAAAGGATAAATCTCCATAATGGCTATATATAGACACCTTAACTAATTGTTAAAGTTTGCTGGTTAAAAGTACTTTTTCCAATAATTGGAGAAAAACTATAAATTAAAATTTTTTCTTTCAAAGAAAATATATTGATGTGATGTCGCGTTTCACAGTTTAAGAAACAAATTGAAATAAATAACCATCTTAACCGTCATCGCCCTCAAAGAAGAGATTATCCTATAACATGCATTAATTATCCTTTTATGATTTTCTAAAGTTTTTTAATTACTTACGTCTGCAATATGATTGAAAACATTCCGGCGGAGCGAAGAATTTTTTCTCCCTCGGATTTATCAGAGGGTCGTGCATCAGCTCCCTACTGAAACGTTAAGCAAGGGTGGATTTAAAAGCAAGAAATTAAGATGTTTTTTAGTAAAATATATATTTGCAGCAGGGAAGGAATGAGAAGTACCTAGTAGGTATATAAGAAATATAACTAGAACTGCTAAGCAATTTTATCTTACTAATAAATATACGTTAAAGGAAGCTAAGACATTTATTATACGAAATAAAGCCGTTATGTAGCCATGCGTATACATTTTATGTTTCATTTCTCATTCAAAAGATTAAGATTTCAAAGGATCATAGATTAAGATTTTAGTGATTATATTGCAGGTAAATATTTGATTTGGCTGGCTGAATATAGGTAGCACATTGTGACTTCTTCAAGTTAATTTGTGGTTGTTTTAATTATATTTTATTTATTTTGTTATACGAATATGAAATAAGCAGTTAACACCAATGTGTTTTAGAGTTCCGATAGGATAAAATGGGACCCTATTTTACTAAGACTCCGATGTCCATCCGTCCGTCTGTCATCAGGCTGTAACTCATGAACCGTGTTACTTAGACAGTTGAAATTTTTACAGATGATGTATCTCTGTTGCCGCTATAACAATAAACACTAAAAACAGAATAAAATAAATATTTAATGGGACTTCCATACAACAAACGTAATTTTTTTACTCATTTTTGCTCGATATTGATAACGGTAACAGGTAGACGCTTGAAATATTCACAGAATATTGAGTTATATTATACAGATAATGGTACGGAACCCTTCGTGCGCGTTATCAAACTTTAGTTATGAGAATTTGCTTCCAGCATCACCTGCCAAGATACCGACGGATAGTTTAGTCTATAAATTGCTTTTAATTCCTAAATAATCACTACTTTTAAAAAAAAAAAAACAATTATCAAGAAAACTGCAAGCTGCAGTCAAATTTATTTGATTACGAATTTTTAATTTAGTACAGTTCTCTCTTTTTGATAAAAACTGAATATAAATACATATATCAAAACATTAATGGATATTAAACAATTTATAATTTAGTACTCCTGCTTCCTTTGGAAATTGACTGGTTAATTATGCTAAAATACTTCAGATTTTCATCAGATTTATTTGGTATATGTATAAATTACAACTTAAATATAAGTTACAAAATGCTCCCTATTAAAAATAAAATACAGAAACTACTACATTCAATTCGTTTTATCTAAAAATGGACGGATACAATATTACAAATTCGAAAATATACAATGTACAAACTATACCATAAATAAAATTAGTGTATAATATATCCGTAGATCATATTCATATCA
>NW_020438875.1:864232-893282 GCF_000699045.2 Agrilus planipennis | reverse complement strand
AGTATAGGTACATAAAATAAAATTTCGGAGAAAAGTTCAATCGAATTAAAGCGCGTTCGTCCTTTGATAGCCTTGATAGACCAGGAACTTTTCTGATTCGATTCCTCGATCTCCGGGGAATGATTCGGGGTAAGTAACCCCAAAAACGACGACGATCTTATGTGTGGTCAGTTAGTGAGAGTATTGTAACGTTGTAAGGAAGAAACGCATCTAATCGAAAAATAACCTGTCTCAGGAGGACAAGTAATCATCCTAAAAAGTGAACAAAGAAGGCAGAAATACTCCCTTTCTTCACTGTAATTGATATCGTTTCTTATATGTTTGTCTCCCATACGTTTTAAAAGTAAGATAAATAAGGATTTCGAATATCCAAGCGATAGGGTCCCGTATTTGTTTACAAATTACAAACTAATTGCTCAAAAATTAACACAAAATACACTAAATAGTTTTAATAAGGGTACTCATTAAAACCTATAGCTTGAACAAAGTTAATTCTTGCGGCAGCCCTAAATGTATGTTATAATCTAAAATTAAAAAACCACTGCCATCATAAAATTTTGCATATATTTGTAGTTACATCACACCATCATCATCATCATCATAATTAGGTAGTCATCGTATTTCCTTTGCACTAGATGATCCTATATCCTTAACTATTTAAGAACAGTAATGTAATCTAGGTCTACTTCTACTCCTCTTAACTCTAATATATCTCTGACTAAACCTTCACGCCTGAGATGGGGTCCTACCAACTTATTTCGCTTATTTCTTATTGACTTTCGTAGAGTCCTCCGTTCTCCTATTCTTTGTAATACCTCTTTATTTCTAACCTTCTCTATTCACTATGTTCTCATCATTCGCATGTAACACCACATTTCGAACGTTTGTAACCTTTCCATTTCCGCCACCCCCAGTGTTCATGTTTCGCACCCATACAGCGCCGCGCTCCAAACATACACTTTTAACAACCTTTTTTGAATTTCTAACGTAAGCGTTCGCGAGCACCATAGTTTATATCTCTACCGCTCCTTCTATCCTGAGTTACCTGACTGAAAATCAGTCACTTCTTCTAATTTTTCGTTTTCTATTATATTATATGCGCTTATTTATTACTTTTTCTTCCCTTGGGTCTAAAACTGTTTCCCACATGTTGAAAATTTGCAGCTGATTTTTATTTTCTAAAACTGAAAAGTTGGGAGTTATACTCCTTATGAAATACCAGAGGGCCATTAGCAGAATTTATGGTTGACGTTGGCGTTGATTGCCTCTGTACCCTAATTTCTATTTACCCTTTGGGCCCTCACAATTTCCCTTATTTCGTTCCACTGTTACACCCTAATGTGTTGAATGTGAACGAAATATTTTCGAATCAAGTTTGCTACATGCAAAAACACACTATTTTATTTTCTACATTTCCTACCAAACTTGTTGGTTTAAACGCACGTATACGTCAAATATGTATAAAGGAATTACTTCTAAATTTTAAATAAAGATTTAAATTAGGCTTAATGCGCCCATTGACAGTAACAAATAACAACTTTTGTTAGGTTTAATTCATTAATTTCGAATCAATAGGGCGTTTAATGTAACTCTATTTTGTAGATTTAGAAATTTAACTGTATGACAATAATATAGGCATATTATACTAATAATTTCTGAAATAAGAAATCGTATCGTATACATGTGGACGAAATAAATATAAATAGGTAATGTTTTGATCTGTATATTTAAAAATGATACTTTTTCTTTATATTTTTCTTTTAGAATTTCAATTCATATTGTAAGTTTAGTTAACTGAGAATATCCATATTATTTTAGGTATCTAATAGAAGAAATGCCTAAAACCCACACAATAATTAAGATAATTTGATTAATCGGTATTTTAATTCAAATCACGATCAGTTAATAATGTTCTCAGATTTGTAGATCTAAGATGTTCTCTTAATGATTTCTCAGATTTGTAGACTAATATACAAATACAACTGGAAAATTATGTATATTAACTATTATCTACTAGTAAAAGCTAAGTAAGTAGTATCTAAAATTGTAACTACTTCCAGTATTCACAGGGGTGAAAAATTCTATATTCGTAGATCCAGAATTCGAGGAAATTTTAAATCTCCATTCCTTTGAAGAATGAAGGAGTGTTCAAAATGTAACTTTAAACCTAAAAAGAACAAACTTTTAGTTATGTAAATAGTTGAACCGTTACAGAAATCGGGTCTCAAAGTTTTTTTCCGCCTTTCCCGAGTATGTTTTAAAGTTCTCCCAAAATCAGTCCCCAAAACGTGTAATTACAAAATTACAAACTATAAATTTACAATTGTTGTTTTCAAGTGGCAAATTGACAATGTTACAACTGAATAGTAATATTAGTTCCAAACCAGAAAAAAAATGCTATTGCCTATAAACCTGATAATAATAGTACTTAATATTGTTAAAATTTATCTCGGTAAATTACTTTTATATTGAGCTTTTTTGTTACAAAACTGTCTATCGTATCCCCTATATTTCCATTCAAAGATGCTTCCCCGTATTCACGGTATTGATTCGGATCTTCGATTGCAGCTATATAAACAAACATAAACTTTGCACTTATATTTCTAAATTTCATTTATCGACCCTTTGTTTTTATGTAAACAATCATCATCATAAGGTTGTCAGTCCTAAGACTGGTTGGACACGTACCTCCACTGGCTCCCATACTACAAACGTGATTTTTATAGACAATGGTACGAAACCCTTCGAGTCCGACTCGCACTTGGCCGGTTTTTTATTACGCATGAGTAGGTAAAATATTGTTTTAATCAAACGTAATATATACACTTAATACCTAAGTATAGGTACATAAAATAAAATTTCGGAGAAAAGTTCAATCGAATTAAAGCGCGTTCGTCCTTTGATAGCCTTGATAGACCAGGAACTTTTCTGATTCGATTCCTCGATCTCCGGGGAATGATTCGGGGTAAGTAACCCCAAAAACGACGACGATCTTATGTGTGGTCAGTTAGTGAGAGTATTGTAACGTTGTAAGGAAGAAACGCATCTAATCGAAAAATAACCTGTCTCAGGAGGACAAGTAATCATCCTAAAAAGTGAACAAAGAAGGCAGANCGCACCCGTACAACGCCGTGCTCCAAACATACACCTTTAACAACCTTTTTCGAATTTCTAAATTAACCGTTCGCGAGCATAGAAGTGACTTCTTGTTATTAAAGGCGTCACGACCCTGCGCTATCATCTGCTTTATATCCCTACTACTCCTTCCATCCTGACTTATCTGACTTCCTAGGTATGTAAAATCAGCTACTTCTTCTAATTTTTCGTTTCCTATCTTTATATTCACTCTTTCCCCACTTTTTCTTCCCTTGAATACCAGTATTTTAGTTTCACTTTTATTTATTTTCATAGAGTACTGATCTGTCAGGACCGCTTCCATTTTATTTAAAGCTATCTGTAGGTCCTCCTTGCTACGATAAAATGAGTATAGGAGTTTAGTATATAAGATTGTGATAATTGATACAATGCGATCGTTATCGGCAATAATAAGAATATATTCGTAGTATAGTCACGTTCATAATAAAGTTTCCACTTTTCAATTACTAGCGGTTGTTTGCGGCGCTCTTTATTGGAAATTCCTTAGCTAGTCAGTTAATTTTCAGAGCGAACGGAACGAGAAGCACATTAACTCCCACCCACCTTACCTTACCCTAAATAGCTGCCGCACCAACTTAATTCGTTTAGCATACAACATTCCTATAGGGTATTAGCCACCTCGCAATTTCGTTCCCATTCTGTTTATTATTATACATTACCTCCTTTTCTTTCTCTTTTTTATGGGAAGGTATGAATATTATAAAATATTTTACAGTTTAGAAAATACTACAAATGGCGCAGTAAACGCCATCTGTAGCACGATGCTACATTTTAGGATTACGTATGTAGCATCGTGCTACGTGCTGTTAAGGCAGCAGGTAAAAGTTGGTCTGTGTTCTGTCGGAGCTGCCTGCGGCGCGCTGATGAGATCCAAAAAGAGCGAAATCGCGATCCGCATCTGGCAGTTTCGACAGAATACAGACCACTTCGAATTATTTTATTTTTCAGATTTTTTGTCATTAAAAGTAATTACGTAAATATAAGGGTCACCAAGTTAACTTCTAATAATCTATCTTAGGACGTTTAAAATAGCACAAGAAATTAGTTTTGTGCTCCAAGTGCCTATACGTGATGGTATAAGCCGTTTATAAGTTTTGATGTTTATTTCTTATTAAAATAGTAAGTCTATTCTGATTAAATACCACCCTCAGCAACGTCCCATTCAAAAAGTCGCTAAAAAATTAAACCGATGAAATTTTAATTCCTGGTTGACGGATTTTCAACGAGAGGGTTGAAATGAAATAGTTAGAACGAGCCTATAATGTTTATAAACTAAAAGTTCGCAATGTAACAAAATCATACTAGTAACTTATCTTTAATCATAACTTGATATACCAACAAGGGACAGAAATTGTAACAGATCGGTTACACTAATGTAAATACAAGAACTATATAGAAATAACAAATAATTTAGTATAGTAATCAATAAATAATACAAAGTAGGACCAGTCCCAATAGAATATTAATTCCAATTTTTATTAAGTAGGTTTTTTGTTACTTATACTTATAAAGTTACTATTGTTGGTGTTTGTTTTTTAATTCTTTTTCTTCTGGTAAAGAATTGCCCGGCAATGCCTGGTACCCTGGTACCACCCGGTGTCATTACCCGGTAACTAAAAAATGTATCGGATCCTCCTACAGGATTCAAATAGTGTACCCAGTCGATTTCTAGTCTACTCTTTTAATTCTGGTGTCCATTATTATCTAATAAACTGCAAATAAAGATATTTTCCAGACTGTCTTCGTTTAGATAATTAAAACGAACATAGGTTTTTTAAATTACAAAGGAATTCTCAGAAATATGTAACAAAAAGCGATCCTTCTGTAACAATCGAAACATAGGTACCTATTCCATTGCTACTCTACAATCGCAATAAACTACCTGTCTTTGTTAATTTCCCACATTTTCCGCCTTAAAATAATAAGAATACTTCCCTTTAAATATGCTTATAGTTATAAGTTTAGAAGTACATCAGTATATACTTACTGATTTTAGTGAAAAACGAAAATCAAAATTCCATTAATATCTGCATATGAAAAAATTATGTACTTACCATCATATGTATTATCACCGCCCCCATCGAAATAAAACTTGACTATCACTTCACTCAGGAAAAAAGTTGACGACGCTACTGTGCCTAACATCGTAGTCTTCATAAATAGCAAGGAACTAGTTGTAATTTAAGTGGTAAACGTTTTTCTGGATTACCATCAAGTTTTCTGAGAATTCGCGAATTTTCAAACTCTTAAAATTGCCCATATGTTGTAATCTTCTAAATGATACGAAATACCTAATAATGAACGCACCCAGTATCGCAGATCCAATCTCCGGCCCAATAGGCTCCAGTTTTGAAATTCAATTATAGTTAAGTGGGCTAAGGGAACCGGGGGAAGGCCGCCTTCTCCCAGGGGGGCTCTCAGAGCCCTTACACGCCATGATCACGAATTTAGTAGGTGCTTATTGTGCGTCATCAACTGACAGCTCGTTGTGCTTGAAAAATTTTAAACGAAATTATTATCTGCTTCGATTTGAGTGTTAGAAGCGAATTCACTCAAAAAAAAAAAACATAATAAAAGTTATCGACTGCGATTACGTAAAAAGTTATGTAATTATTTTATTTACTCTTTGAACAGTTAGGATTATCAAATACACGTATTAATAAGTTTACACATTAAAAATAATACAAAACTAATTGTTTTACAAAATATAAATTAATTGACGTACATTTATTACTATTCTGTTTCAGGTCAGTTAGATAACACCAAAGAATTTAGTGTCGATGGTTTGGGAAATTTTAGTAAAAAGAAGAAGAAAAAGCGGCGTCACAGGTAAGTAGTAACTCCGATAACAAAATTTCTATTTCCTTTTTCGAGTTTACTTCAGAAATATCTCTGTTTCAGTTCGAATAAAATAAACTTTATTTGCCTAAGGGTTGAAAAAATAATTTGGCTAGTTCAGTTTATGTAATCAATAGTGTTAAAAGTAGATCTAAGAATAATTGTGTTTCAAATAAATCTACCCTTGGTGGGTGTGTGGCAGGACGATCTTCACGAGTTACCAACTGGAGGAATTGGAGAAGGCCTTCAAGGATGCTCACTATCCTGACGTTTATGCAAGAGAAATGCTCAGTCTGAAAACTGACCTACCAGAGGATAGGATACAGGTATGTAGTTTTTTATTCCTACTCTATTTGTTCAGTTCAAAATAGATTTCCTTTAAAGAGTGTACCCATCACCATTTAGAAGCTTGGCGAAAATGATAAAAGTACTCTCTCCTCTCCTAATAACTTTAAGAAAATAGCAAATGGGAATATTAATACGATAATTTGTTAGTCGCTCTACAACCGTTACTGTTTACATTTTCATCGATGTGGTCGCTTAACTGTTATCGTAATTTCTCTATACGTTTCCAAATCACGCCCAGGACCGGCTTCGGTGCTTTACTCACCATGCGATTCCCTATTGACATCTTTGAAATTTGGGTAATTTATTTCATAAAGTAATTCTAATTAATGCAAAGATGCAGGAACAGATCGTAATTAGGACTTATTAGAATTTTTTAAATTCATATTTGCAAGACAGATAAGAGTTATGCTAATGCAAAAGCATCTGTCACGTGTTACAGGCTGATTAGATAATGAATAAATCTTTCTGACATTAAAATTGGGCAGTAAGGAAGTTGGTCATGTCAAATTGGCCATTGCTGTTGACTGTGTTAATGATACCAATGTATTTCCAAAAAGTTTTATTAGAACTGAAAATTTTATTGAAGATGTACAATATATTGTATATTAATTTCGTTTATAAATTGGCGAATTTTGAACTTTTATTATCCATCATAACTTTGCTGTTCTAGACTGGTGCAAAATTTCTCAAGTATACTTAGATATTGCTTCAGACATGGATCTTACTTTATGTGTAGCAAAAATCTTCTAATACTAACACAAGTGAAATTGTCTTGAAAAGCCTTTTCTGGACACGCACCCCACCGTGTGGTGTTTCATTTAGTTACCTTGCACTATATACCCTCTCACGTCATATAAAAATTAAAAAAGAATCTAGATATCTAATAACAAATTTCAATTGAAAATTATTATTATTAGCCTCGGAATGATGATGCGGATGTTGGTAAATGTCTACAAAGCCTTAACATGCGTGTTCGACACGTTCTTGATTTCGTAACTAAATAATTTTCCAATCATGATCCCACAATTACCTCATTGAATCCATAACAGTTGCGATTAAGAAATGAGTTGTATAACAGATAGGTTTCTTAATAACCATCGTTACTAGTCATACTGTTTCTAACAGCTTCCGTTTTACTCACAGTGCGTTCACGCTGGGTATACTGGTACTTTTTTGGTCACTTATTTTGGTTCCAAAAACAAGCGGAAAATTCGCTCTTACCATAGTTTGGGCTTTGTAGTTGCGACTGCAGGTGCCCTTTGTTCAGAAACCGAAGCAACAGGGATCGTCATTTATATGGGGATCAAAAAATAAAAAGAAAGCAAAGCGCAGCCCACTAATTATCCGTAGTGAAGTTGCACGGCTCAATGTTAGGTTCTAGTGCGTCGTCTTGCCGATTGGATTCGCTACGGTCGGATCCCGCGATTGGCTGCAACCGCAACGCCCTTTAATGGCCGTCGTGTGCACGCAAGAAATAAATGGGAACCTGTTCCAAACAAGGCTTTGTTTTTCGACAGGCCTTGTGTGTCAATTCACTTTCCAACAGTTGTCATAAAAGAATGAGCAAGGAGCAGCTTATTCGACTATCAAGCCGTCATTGTCTCCTTCCTTCTTTGAGTCATCTCATCGTCAAAGGTCATGTTCTTGTCGAACCATAGATCTATTCAAAATATGTTAATTCTGTACCATATTTTGTTTAATACCTTACGAAACTAATTACTTCCTAAAAATATTTATTGTCAATGAGTTTTTTCTAATGGTTCGGTGGTAGGTAGAGTGAGTGTCGGGAAATGTCTCTGTGACTCCCAAAGGTATTATCCTATTAATGCCCAGTGATAATAACCAAACTGGGCCTAGAGTGAATATCCCTATTAACTCTGGAGAATTGGTTTTGGAAAACTAGGGCCCCCTTGTAGCAGAATTTACCATTTTCCATGTCTGTTAGTTCCTCATCCTGGATGCTCGTTATAGTAAAAAGGTACAAAAGTTGTGTTAAGTAAACTTCCACAAAATAAAATCTTGCAAAACCGTATGGTTTATGTATATGCCTCATGCAATAAAAGGGCAATAAAAGCTTAAATGTGGATTTAGAGAATGACAATTCCACTTAAAATATTTCTGTTACAATTGGCTTTTCTATTATTCAGATATACTATGAAATTCTTTTTTAACATTTGTGTAGGTACATTCACAGTTTTTCCAAAATTAAGCATCTCTAATCTTACTCCAGTATTATTTCATTTATGGCAGAATGGAGTTGGTGATTATCGTAGAAAGGAGGGTTCGCTTGAAGTAAGGTGCTTGATGACCAAAACACTTGTGCCACACTTCTTTTAATAAACAAAAAACCAACCAACTATAACAATAAAAGATGCGTATTGATTACCAAAAACTACATCATTGACAAATCTGAAAATGTATTTCATCTCCGCTAATTAAGAAGGTGATCTTCAGTACCCTAATGACAGCTAGTTTCTCTGGTAGTGGATGATTTAGTTTCTCAAATGTATTTCACACCCGATATTTAACTATTCTTGAAATCCAATACAGTTTTCATGTAGACATTCTGGATCCTCTTGGTGTCTAAGTATGGTACTTGACGATTCTTGGAACCCATTAGTACTTCTCCTACCCGATGTTTCTTGCAATTAGTTGTCAAAAATATGTATTTCTCATGCCCGACAATTTTGGAGCTACTTCCAAATTTGTTCTTTTGGTACTCATCGATGATATTTTCTCTTTCATGGTATGCCCTAACGCGTGACCTAATTGCGGAACAAATCCCAGAGAGGTAACACTAAGGAAAATAAAATTCTAGAGATACTTTTACATGAAATGATATTAATATTTTTACGGACAACTACATCACTAAGCCTGGAATTAACACATGTTATAGGTGGCGTAGATTAGGCTATGATAGGTACCAGTTTCCCCCTTCTCCCCATGTAGTATTCGACTGTCTGAAATGTTTCCTGACTACGGCACCGAAAATGAATCTTCCCCCTTCACTTTTACCGGGTGGTATAGTCTATAGACTCTAAAGCAGGAAGTTGCTAAACTTTTAAGCTTGTTTCATGATATTCAACGAACCCCGAAGTGGGGAATGAAATAAAATACGACTTTATTCGTTATTATTTATATTATCAGTAAGTTACAACATATTATACTAAACAAGACTAAAATTATATTAAAAAATCAATGCGAGCGGTGACCTTCCATTTCTCTAGAAAGTTTTGGTTAAGTCCGGCACATAACTAGTAGTTTCTAGTTTAAGATTTGACTAATTTTTGATTACTTATTTGGCTTCTTAGCTTGTTGTTTATAAAGTTCATAAAAGAGAAAACTTGTTCGCACGAATTTGTTGACCCAAAGAACTCCAACACTCCAAAAACAATTTTTTATTTAGTCACAGCATTCTGGAAGATTATTCCTGGTGTCAAAATTAGTTGCTCAGGCATAGACATCCCTTTTGGAGCTGGAACAATGAGTTACGTTTCAAAACCTTGTACATATTAGTCATTTTGTTGCAAAAGTTTTCCAATATTTCGTTTTATATTGCTTATGTGACGGAACCCTTGTAAGGACATGGATATTAGGGAATTAAAATCGTCATCTCGTCTCTGGGTTTTCTAAAATGTTTTGCGTATAAATTTTGATGATCGATTAACAGGGAGGGTTTTTGGGAAGATAAAATGCGTTTAACAAGTTGTCAAGCACCGTTATTGGAATCACAGCGAGGCGCCCCGTCTCGATGTAATACATTTGAAAAAATTGTTTGTGACAGTCCAATTTTCGCCAACTTGCTGGTTAGATTATGTAGAAAACGCTTCGGGCTTTATTCCCCATATTCGATTTAAGTAAGGTTAACTTTTCCATTATTTGAACGACGGCAGAAGCCCTAAAGTGCTACTGTTATTGACAATGCAGAAATTATTATAAGTGAAATTAACAATGACGTTTTACAAATTATTTATCTCTTCAACACTAGGGTAATCTATATGAATAAGACAATAGTAGGATCGTCAATCTTGCTAAAACTACTGGATAGATTTTGATAAAACTTTTTTAGGTTTATTCTTTAGACACACGGTCTTATATCTCAAAAAGAAATTATCATAGTGATCTATTTAATATCAAGTTATTAAAGTTTCTATACGTAAAGACGACAACGATGTCCAATGATACGTGTTCTCTTGGCACTGAGAAAAAGGCAACCGACTCACTGCGCATGCACGAGAATGGAAAGAAGTTCCTACTTCTGCCTCACCGTAATGTAACAACAGAATTAGCTGTAACTGTGAAAAAATAAAATAGTTTGAGAAACAAAATCGATAAGAAATTTTACAGTTTTGAAAATCAAATTAACATGAGGGTACTGTAATGCTTCAACTGGGGGATATTGAAAATGCCTTAGATAGAAATGGTTACAAACGAAGAGCTACTAAAGGGAAATGGAAGTTAAAAAGACAGGCTATATACAATAAATTGCTAGGACACATTCCCACCCCGGGGTCTATCCCCGACATCTCCACATACTTTTACCGAGCGGCATGGCCTAAAGATTTAGACCATTGCTTAGCATTCCGGGTCCGGCTGCCTTGGTCCAAATTTTCTTGGATCACTTAGGCAAATGTTGGGGCAGTCATATTCCACAGATAATCTTTCCTTCTCTTCTGTCTTCATTTCGTCCGTCTCATCTTTCTCATCCGAACCACCACCCACCCATTCCCACGATTCCTGAAAAGAGGCTTTACCGGTGTAGTCCGGATTATTCCAGCATTAGTGGCTTCTGGGAATGAAGCACTCAAAAGACAAAAAAAAGATTCCTAGGCATGAAGGGCTAGTTAGACATGCACAGAAGCAGAAGTAGGAGTTAAGAAGGGCACAGGTAGATGTAGATTAGATTACTGTTCGCAAATAGTTGAAGATATAGATTGCTGTAGTTTTCAAAAAATGCGAAAATTGACTCAAGGAGGAAAACGTGGAGGTGTCTATCTGTCTATGACGATAATAAAAGTTTCTGAGATACCAATTTTAGATACCCGACCTCAGATACGATTCAATTGAATACTAACATTTTTTACAAAATTAATATGCTACTTCTAATTAGTGATGGTCGTTGTTCATAACATTTTTTTATTTTAATTAAGAAAGTTACTTTTTAGTAATTGTTATAAATGGTAAGGCGGTTAAAATTTGTTGAATTCTAATTAGTAATTATCAGAAGAATGATTACCACGTAGGCGTCCACGAAGTACGAGCAGAGAAGGGCGAGGAGGTAAGTTCATTAGAGCGCAGGCATCGCACGAGTTCGTCAGGTTACGTCATTAGTCGCTCTAAACAACAGAAAGTCGGAACACAAAACTTTTCTAACTTCATAATCCTCTATTAGCACCGACATAATTACTTCGTTAGCGAAATTCTTGCGCCGCCATCCGACTAAAGATATAGACAGACATACATATACTTATGTACAAGGGTATGTAACTACCTATGTATATACCAGATCACTTTATACCATTGATGACTCGTGAATTGGTACGTTAAAGAGCGTGTATAGTAACTAGGAAAAAAAACATTATCTTTATTAAATCAGTTGCTGTAAGCTTAATTGGTGAAATTCCATCATATTAAATAATTAATACAAAATTAAAAAATTTTATATTAATATTACAGTTGATGTGCCACTTCATCAGGATTGATATGTAATTAATATGACATGGCATTACTCGAATAGTTACCTGCAATTAAAAATGGTGTTTCGAAATATAAATAAATTGGGCTGATAAATCTCAAAGAATATGTTTTTTACCAGAGATAGGTATATTAGAGGCAGAAACAGGAGTTAAGAAGAGTAGAGGTAGACGTAGATTAGATTACTGTTCACAAATAATTAACGATGTGGGATGTTCTAGTTACGAAGATTAGCTCAGGATAGAAAGGTGTGGAGGTGCGTGTCCAACCAGTCATAGGACTGACGACCTTATAATGATGATAATTTAATTGTTTTCTTATTGTTTAACTTTTATACTTGCACTTTCTTTAAAAACTTTAAACAACTAAAGAAAAGTCTTCTTTTTTTCGCCAAATAATTTTTTTTGTTTAAACATCCTTTTTTCATTATAAGAATCTCCGGGGAAATATCAAGCAATTTCGGTAAAAAAAAACCTAGAAAATATTTATCTGGTAACGCTAATTTTTGCTAGTTAACTCCTTGGCGACATCTGATACTAAAAGTTATTCCTCTTGTTCGTTGATATTTTAATCTTGTACATCTTCTAAAATTTATCATATCTTATATGACTCCGAATTCTTGTCCTTATCAATTTAATTTTTGTTAGTTTTGATCTTATTCCAAAACTGATTGAGATCCAATGTAAATATATTATTTTATCATAATATGGTAAATGTCTAGATGATGGCCCTAACCCCCAAAGGGGGTGAGATTGAAAGAGGAGGTCTCCCCCACCACTATACCATAAAAAGTTCGTGGCGGTCTCACCCCCATAAAAAGTTATNTTTAAGCTTGTTTCATGATATTCAACGAACCCCGAAGTGGGGAATGAAATAAAATACGACTTTATTCGTTATTATTTATATTATCAGTAAGTTACAACATATTATACTAAACAAGACTAAAATTATATTAAAAAATCAATGCGAGCGGTGACCTTCCATTTCTCTAGAAAGTTTTGGTTAAGTCCGGCACATAACTAGTAGTTTCTAGTTTAAGATTTGACTAATTTTTGATTACTTATTTGGCTTCTTAGCTTGTTGTTTATAAAGTTCATAAAAGAGAAAACTTGTTCGCACGAATTTGTTGACCCAAAGAACTCCAACACTCCAAAAACAATTTTTTATTTAGTCACAGCATTCTGGAAGATTATTCCTGGTGTCAAAATTAGTTGCTCAGGCATAGACATCCCTTTTGGAGCTGGAACAATGAGTTACGTTTCAAAACCTTGTACATATTAGTCATTTTGTTGCAAAAGTTTTCCAATATTTCGTTTTATATTGCTTATGTGACGGAACCCTTGTAAGGACATGGATATTAGGGAATTAAAATCGTCATCTCGTCTCTGGGTTTTCTAAAATGTTTTGCGTATAAATTTTGATGATCGATTAACAGGGAGGGTTTTTGGGAAGATAAAATGCGTTTAACAAGTTGTCAAGCACCGTTATTGGAATCACAGCGAGGCGCCCCGTCTCGATGTAATACATTTGAAAAAATTGTTTGTGACAGTCCAATTTTCGCCAACTTGCTGGTTAGATTATGTAGAAAACGCTTCGGGCTTTATTCCCCATATTCGATTTAAGTAAGGTTAACTTTTCCATTATTTGAACGACGGCAGAAGCCCTAAAGTGCTACTGTTATTGACAATGCAGAAATTATTATAAGTGAAATTAACAATGACGTTTTACAAATTATTTATCTCTTCAACACTAGGGTAATCTATATGAATAAGACAATAGTAGGATCGTCAATCTTGCTAAAACTACTGGATAGATTTTGATAAAACTTTTTTAGGTTTATTCTTTAGACACACGGTCTTATATCTCAAAAAGAAATTATCATAGTGATCTATTTAATATCAAGTTATTAAAGTTTCTATACGTAAAGACGACAACGATGTCCAATGATACGTGTTCTCTTGGCACTGAGAAAAAGGCAACCGACTCACTGCGCATGCACGAGAATGGAAAGAAGTTCCTACTTCTGCCTCACCGTAATGTAACAACAGAATTAGCTGTAACTGTGAAAAAATAAAATAGTTTGAGAAACAAAATCGATAAGAAATTTTACAGTTTTGAAAATCAAATTAACATGAGGGTACTGTAATGCTTCAACTGGGGGATATTGAAAATGCCTTAGATAGAAATGGTTACAAACGAAGAGCTACTAAAGGGAAATGGAAGTTAAAAAGACAGGCTATATACAATAAATTGCTAGGACACATTCCCACCCCGGGGTCTATCCCCGACATCTCCACATACTTTTACCGAGCGGCATGGCCTAAAGATTTAGACCATTGCTTAGCATTCCGGGTCCGGCTGCCTTGGTCCAAATTTTCTTGGATCACTTAGGCAAATGTTGGGGCAGTCATATTCCACAGATAATCTTTCCTTCTCTTCTGTCTTCATTTCGTCCGTCTCATCTTTCTCATCCGAACCACCACCCACCCATTCCCACGATTCCTGAAAAGAGGCTTTACCGGTGTAGTCCGGATTATTCCAGCATTAGTGGCTTCTGGGAATGAAGCACTCAAAAGACAAAAAAAAGATTCCTAGGCATGAAGGGCTAGTTAGACATGCACAGAAGCAGAAGTAGGAGTTAAGAAGGGCACAGGTAGATGTAGATTAGATTACTGTTCGCAAATAGTTGAAGATATAGATTGCTGTAGTTTTCAAAAAATGCGAAAATTGACTCAAGGAGGAAAACGTGGAGGTGTCTATCTGTCTATGACGATAATAAAAGTTTCTGAGATACCAATTTTAGATACCCGACCTCAGATACGATTCAATTGAATACTAACATTTTTTACAAAATTAATATGCTACTTCTAATTAGTGATGGTCGTTGTTCATAACATTTTTTTATTTTAATTAAGAAAGTTACTTTTTAGTAATTGTTATAAATGGTAAGGCGGTTAAAATTTGTTGAATTCTAATTAGTAATTATCAGAAGAATGATTACCACGTAGGCGTCCACGAAGTACGAGCAGAGAAGGGCGAGGAGGTAAGTTCATTAGAGCGCAGGCATCGCACGAGTTCGTCAGGTTACGTCATTAGTCGCTCTAAACAACAGAAAGTCGGAACACAAAACTTTTCTAACTTCATAATCCTCTATTAGCACCGACATAATTACTTCGTTAGCGAAATTCTTGCGCCGCCATCCGACTAAAGATATAGACAGACATACATATACTTATGTACAAGGGTATGTAACTACCTATGTATATACCAGATCACTTTATACCATTGATGACTCGTGAATTGGTACGTTAAAGAGCGTGTATAGTAACTAGGAAAAAAAAACATTATCTTTATTAAATCAGTTGCTGTAAGCTTAATTGGTGAAATTCCATCATATTAAATAATTAATACAAAATTAAAAAATTTTATATTAATATTACAGTTGATGTGCCACTTCATCAGGATTGATATGTAATTAATATGACATGGCATTACTCGAATAGTTACCTGCAATTAAAAATGGTGTTTCGAAATATAAATAAATTGGGCTGATAAATCTCAAAGAATATGTTTTTTACCAGAGATAGGTATATTAGAGGCAGAAACAGGAGTTAAGAAGAGTAGAGGTAGACGTAGATTAGATTACTGTTCACAAATAATTAACGATGTGGGATGTTCTAGTTACGAAGATTAGCTCAGGATAGAAAGGTGTGGAGGTGCGTGTCCAACCAGTCATAGGACTGACGACCTTATAATGATGATAATTTAATTGTTTTCTTATTGTTTAACTTTTATACTTGCACTTTCTTTAAAAACTTTAAACAACTAAAGAAAAGTCTTCTTTTTTTCGCCAAATAATTTTTTTTGTTTAAACATCCTTTTTTCATTATAAGAATCTCCGGGGAAATATCAAGCAATTTCGGTAAAAAAAAACCTAGAAAATATTTATCTGGTAACGCTAATTTTTGCTAGTTAACTCCTTGGCGACATCTGATACTAAAAGTTATTCCTCTTGTTCGTTGATATTTTAATCTTGTACATCTTCTAAAATTTATCATATCTTATATGACTCCGAATTCTTGTCCTTATCAATTTAATTTTTGTTAGTTTTGATCTTATTCCAAAACTGATTGAGATCCAATGTAAATATATTATTTTATCATAATATGGTAAATGTCTAGATGATGGCCCTAACCCCCAAAGGGGGTGAGATTGAAAGAGGAGGTCTCCCCCACCACTATACCATAAAAAGTTCGTGGCGGTCTCACCCCCATAAAAAGTTATGGGGGTTGAAATTTGATAATTGCCAATTTTTATACATTTCTACGCATGTAAATATTTATATAGTCATTCTTAAACAAAGGTAAAACTAATGAAAAATACATAAAAATATTGAGAAAGTTATATAAAACATTATTTAAANAAATAATGTTTTATATAACTTTCTCAATATTTTTATGTATTTTTCCATTAGTTGTACCTTTGATTATTGTTTAAGAATAACTATATAAATATTTACATGCCTAGAAATGTATAAAAATTGGCATATTTATTAACTTTGAACCTCCATACCTTTTTATGGGGGTGAGACCGCCACGAACTTTTTATGGTGCAGTGGTGGGGGAGACCTCCTCTTTCGACCCCCGCCATCATCTAGACCTTTACTCACAATATCAACAGAAGACAACTTATTTCTCAAAAAAAATTAGGACTCATGCCTCTATGCCGTTTTACACGAGCCGCTACTGCTCTATATATGTACGTACATAAAGTGTATACATATTATGTAAACGTAAAATACTAAAGATCCGAACGGTGTAGAACGAGAAGGACAAGGGCGCGCATCTTTGCGAGAGCTTAATTTAATTAAGACGAGATTAAATGTAAATCGGTGATGGACGTCGCGTCGGTCGTTCGACTTGAGTAAAACGGGGAACACTTTAACTCGCTTCCATGATGCCAGCAGAAAAGAAAACGAGCTTCTTTACTGTTACAATCCTTCTTCGGTCGTCAGACGTAATTACTCCAATATGTCAGGCGTCGGTGCTGCATAAATTCTGAACGCACAAAAATTCTTCATATTGAAATATTGCACGTCAAATAATAGCTATTGTTGAAGAGGTAACAAACTTTCCTAAAACGTATGCAAAAGTTGTCATACAAGCTGCACGAAGTGTACTATAATTGGTACATAAATATAAAAGTAATAATTATTTTCGTTATTAAAAGGTCATTCAATCTATATATATAAAAGAAAGTTGTGTTAGTACAGTTTGCAACCAGGAGAAGGACATAGGATACTTTTTATGCCGTTCCCGTGTACCTGGTATGCAACAAACGAATACTAGCCAGAAGCCAATAAGGGAAAAAACGCAACAATAAGATATGACTCTTCCTGGAGCTATGAGATTCCTGTAACCTGCATACAATTGAAGAACATCGATAATAAAATTAACAAAGGTGATTGCCTTCGAAGACCGTCGCAGAACCTGACCAAGGGACCAACTCGGCCTATTATTGTTTGCAAAAGAACATTCAAGAAATATTTGACTACCTTGTATGTATTTGAAATTATGGAAACAATATAATAGAATAGGTTGAATAAGGATAAGCAAATCTATCTCTAACGACCGAAAAAAAAATATTAAAATTAAACTGAAACAACATCCATTATACTCATGTCGGACTACTACATGACTAGAAATGGATTATGAAATTGGATGACCTATTTGGCCGATTGGTATATTCGATAAACTCAGTAGGTCCTTACAGTGAAGAACCACACCTGCGTTTACAAAGTTACCCATAATATCTATCTCAGATTTCTCGAAGAAAATGAATTACAAGTAACCACAAAGGTAGACAATTTGACTCCCAACTTTTCAAGGAGCTGTTTAACAAATTCAAAACATATCCGCAATACGGCATACCACCCCTCAGCAAATTAACTACAGAATATTTTTCAGAGGAGTTACAGGATAGCTACTGGGTACATAGTTCATTCGCAAATCAATGTTAACGGTGTCAGAGTATGAGAACTTCATCGATATTAAGAAACTCTAAAACAAAAATTCGGATTAGCTGATTCAAATTTGAATAATCTTTGGATGAAACTTGAAGATAAATACCCTGCAGTCGTTGAGGAGATTATCACGGTTCCTTTCATTTGTATTCTCTTTACTAAATTTTCTTAGTAGTTTAATTTTAAATTTTGTATGCATCGTTTAGCTAAATGTTTTATCGTTAGATGCAAACATCGTTTTCCTATAAAAATTAATTTCCTTCGGTACTTAATAAGAGTAGTTTTGCTGTTCTTTTGCTTTATATAGATGTATAATCAACATCGTTTCACACATCATCCCTGCCATGAACATTTACAGAATAGTAGCAATAACTGCTCATGCGTTTAGTGTTGTGTAATTTTCAGTTTGAGAGTAAATGATAGCGTTTCCGAGCACCAGTTTTAGGGGGTGCCGTTAAAGGAGGGTCGAAACGCACATTAGTATACATGTTTACAACATGTTGGGGTTTTAACCCCCGGGACCGTTGTCTTTAGGGAATTCTGGCTCAATTAATTTGAAGAACCTTTACGACCAGCCGGTAATAAATTTTAATGCGCATACTAAAAAGTTCCATAAAATTGAGTTCATTGGTTTCAATTATTGCTTTTCGAATAAATTTTCTTCTTATTTAACTATTTACTGTACTCTCACAAGAAAACGCGAACAGAAGTAACCTTAATGTAAATAGCTGAAACTAAATCGAATAGCTGAAGCACATCTGTCTTTTTATAACCTTATTGAAGTAACTGAAGCTACAAATTGAATATAACTTTACAGAACATGATAAAGATGAAAATATATATAGGGAATATCTCTGGTGGCGATAATCCGCGACTTAGAACCTCGCATACGGATTTTTGGCTATATCTGTACTTTATTTCGTTGATATATACAGTAGAACCTCGATAAGATAAAGACCAAGGGAAAGGTAAAATAATTTGAATTATTAAGGTTTTTACTTACTAAGGGTTTAAGTTTAAGCTTTAAAATTATAGATTTCCAGTGACTTAGCAAACTCTTCAGCTTTTTCCTTTAGTATAGGTCCACTAACACTAATGATTTTACATATTTCTACACCATCTGAACCATGTAAACAAGCATTTTTCTAAATTAGGAAATTCAGCAAATCTTCGTCTTTCAGATAGAAGACTTTCTCTCGATTCGAACCACTTTTCACTGCTTACTGAGGTGCGATGCCCAAATTATCCGTTTAAGTTATACAGGGTTTTTATTTTAAGTAATAGAGGTATTGGACTCCGAGAGGAAGGGAACACAAAATTTTATGAATTTATATAGATTATTACGTTATCAAGGTTCTACTGTAATATGTAAAAGTAGCTTGAAAAAAAAAAAACATAGCGAAAGAGAATTTTTACATTGTCGAGCGTAATTCGCGAAAGGTTAAAAGTTCTTACTTGACTTCTTATGACTGTCTAAGTAAGCGGCCAATGAAATGGTTCGCTCTATGTGGTTTTTATCATGCTAGTGAGAGGCTGGCAGACCCCTTGGAACCAATTAAATTAGAAATCAGAAAAGTTCCGCGAGAAATTACCTTCAGTCCATCAATATTTCCTAAAATTTATAGCAGGAAGCATTCAACAACTGCTTTAGAAACGAAAAAATCGGCACCAGGAGTCTTCTGAAAAACAGTTCCTTTAAACCTGTTTTTTTTCTCACATCAGGAACTAACGTGAAAACTCATCGAGAATTTTCGGCCCTCAGAAAGAAAGTATTGTCGGAAACAGTTAATCGCTTAGAATAGACTTTTAAGGATCAAGTTTATTTTTTGATCACGTTTTGATGAAATAAACACCGAACCATGATATTTAAAAATCGTTCCAAACAAGATCGTTTATAGACTGTAATCGCTTGTTGTCTCTTAAAAATTCAGGAAACCTCCGGCGAAAGCACGATCGTTATTAAAGCTCGATGCTTACTTATTACCCTATTGCATCATCATATTGATAACTTGAACTTTTTGTCGCTCAGAGATTTTAATTTAAATACTTAAGGAATAAGACAAATACGAATCTCACAGTAGTTGCAATTATATGCACCATCTAATGAGTAAAATAATAACTGCACAATGTAAGCTGCATGGCAATGCTATGTGCTGTTTAAGGGTAAAACTGCCAGATCGAACGGTTGGATAGCTATGTCTTATTCGCTGTCGTTTTTTTAACTATCTGTAGCGATTGAATGAGACGTGCTTATCTCTTCTTCACTTCTGCTTATACATTTCCGTCACATTCACCAGATTACTACCATCATCTCACATACGCAATAATATATTACACATCAGTAAAACTTTTAACTTCGACCAGAAGTGTTTCAACTGCTCTTGGTTATTTTTTTTGTATTAAGGTATCATCATAAGGTCGTCAGTCCTAAGACTGATTGGACACTTACCTCCACACTTTCCTATCCTGAGCTAAACTTCGCATTTCCCTAAAACTAGAACAGCGCACATCCTTAATTATTTGCGAACAGTAATCTAATCTAGGTCTACCTCTACCCCTCCTAACTCCTGTTTCTGCCTCTAATATGTCTCCGACTAGACCTTCATGCCTGAGAAGGTGTCCTACCAACCTATCTCGCCTATTTTTTATTGACTTCCATGGAGTCCTATGTTCTCCTATTCTTTCCAATACCTCTTCATTTCTAACCTTTTCTACCCACGATATCCTCATCATCTGCCTATAACACCACATTTCGAAAGCTTCTAACCTTTTCTTTTCCGCCGCGCCCATTGTCCATGTTTCGCTCCCGTACAACGCCGTGCTCCATACATACACCTTTAACAACCTTTTTCGAATTTCTAAATAAAGTAAACTTGTTAAAAATGGGCGAAGATAAAGAAAGAGACTGTTGCAGAAATATGCCACACTGGGTTACGTTCGTAACGTGAATAGTAATTATCAGCATCTGTTTGGAATCGAGTAGAATTAGTCTCGGCGACTTGCACTAGGAACGAAATAGATTAGTACTTGAGTTAATCGAGACTTTGATCGGCTTACGGTCAGCAGTATGTATTAGATCTGCAACCCTTTTATTGGGAACACCGAAACATTCCGTTCGGTGGTCGTGATGGAGCATTAGGAGCCGGTCAACTAAGTCGTCGTCATCGACGTTACCGCGGACCGGTCGCAGATCGTCCCGTGGTTTACTTGGGAAATTGGCCTCGACCAGTTAATCCGGGATAGTACGAGATTAGGGTATTAGTCAATTACTTTCGCGTGTTTGTGACCAAACCCTCCCGATAATTTTTCGCCTTCGTTTGCCGGCTTATACCGTACAATTCTATGCGATTATTACATCGTACAGTATTAAGGACTTCATGAAAGACAAAAATCGATAAAATAGAAACGGTACGGTACAATTAATGGTTTTCTAAAGACTGGCATCTGTACTCACGTATATTTTCTTTTTATAAACTTGGTCAAAGTAACTATCAAATTCAAAATGAAATTTGAAAATTTCGAGTAAAAATTTGAAATTTTTAACCAAAAGTTAAAAGACTAGAAATTAAATTTATGGAATCTTTGTTAGATGTCGGGATTTAACAGTAGAATCTGGCTGAAGTCATGCTACAATGTTTTAGTACACATATAAATTTCTGTGACCCAAACACGGACGCATAACGTAAATAAATTAATTTTGAACACCGGGGTCATTCTTTGGGGGTCAATAGAAAATTTGAAAAAAAATTACAAATTTTCAAATAAATAGTTTTAAAGTTACTTGAGAAAATAGATGAAAATTGACCGTTTCCTCCCTCTCTTTATCTCCGAAAATACTGAACCTAAAATTTTGAAAAAAAAATACGAAAATAATTTTCAGATTCATTTCATTTGTAGATTACAGGAAAATTAACAAGAAGTCTATGGTCTGAACATAACGTGTTAAAAGTATCAACACAACAATATTGTGCGTGAAAATTTACATTTGCAGTTTGAATATATGGGTGAACATTAGGGTTGCCAGGCTTTTCAGGCTTTACATAAAGTATTTCTCGACTAAAGGTTAAAAAAAAGTATTCAGCATTTTGTTTTTAAAAACATATTTTTTGTTACGCCTAACAGCCAGTAACAAATTGCTGTCGCTCTTAAATACATTAATAGCCTCTGAACATGGCAAACAAAGATTTAAGTGAACTAAAAGTTTAAAAATCAGTTTTAATGAAGCTTTATTCCTGTCGTCCCGCCACTTTGCGTTCACAGCAGAGAATACTCTTTCCGTAAATGCTGAAGTGGCCAGAACGAAGTGACACTACTTTGAACAGATTTGGGAAATCAGGTTGTTATGGCTTATCATTTTTCTGTGCAATATTATTGATGTAAAAATACTCTGAATTTCGCATAATCGCTTACAAAATTACGATGTTTACTTAAGGCCTTAAATAAAGTATTTTTGCATACTTTATGTGTCTTGTAAAGTATAACGTACGCACAGTCGAAACAGAGTACAATACTTTATAATAAAGTATGGGTGGCAACGCTAGTGAACATGTTCTTTTTTCAACTACAATGTTAAGTTGGTTCTCGGGTTAGGGTTCCGTACGTCCGAACGGAAAACGTAACCCTTACAGGATAACTCGTGTGTCTGTCTTTCCGTTTTTTTTTTCTATAATTGTATTCATAAATTAAATTTCATCTAAATAGAAAACTGTTTTCTGAAGTTCCATTTATTTGTTTAGGGACTGATTCTCTTCCTGTATATGGTGGTATAAAAAGAGTACACGTGTTTTGACATATTTATAAATTTTATTACGATAAAATTAATACAAATTCTGAATTAAACTACCCTCATACGTCCTATTCTGCATGTATATGTATAGGCAGTATATGTATCTGAAAGCGAATGGGTACCGGTGGCTGACGGTAGTCATCGCAATGGTATGCCTGGATTCCGGGTTGGGGCTCGGAAGGCAGTTTAATTGACTAATTCCTAACATAATGGATAATTGCTAATGCCAGTGACGTATCGCCTTTAAGCCTCGTCCCGTATTCATACGAATAGCCAGGAATTCTCGTGCAATTCAGGCGCAGAAATACTTCCCTATTTATAAACGAAAATCGATTCCAGTGTTTCTATTTTTGACCCAAAATTTCTATAAAACAAGAGAACGATTGGCAGATGTTTAAACAAAACGGATCTAAAAATCTAAATTAATTTTCCGACTTACGAGTTTGAGGAAAACCTCTTTAAAAGCAAAACATTAGAAGTACTATTCGATAAGCCAATATTAACATTAGAGATAATTACCTATGAAAAATACGAACCAGTAATTTGAACGCTTTTATTCGATAGCCTCTTACAAATGTTTTGACTCATTAATTTATGCTCGGAGAAGTGTGACTAAAACTAACTTAATTTATTTATTTATTTATGGCTAGTTAAAATTTATTGTTGATAATTTAACACACTTAGCTATAATGGACTATAGAACTATTAAGACCTTCTGTTTTTCATTGACAATATGTGTCTATTTAAACTTAAGTTTTTTCAAGTAATTCAGTTATATATAGATACGATGTATATAGCATCACAATCATCTCAAGTACATTTATAAAATCTTGATTTTATTAGTATTTGTCTATTTTAATCAATTTTGCTATTCATTAACAACTTTTTTAAAGTATTCCTGCTGGCACTTACTTCCGTATTAATTTGGATATTTTTTAGTTTATAGGAATTTAAAATCATTTTTTTTATTGACACTAAATAGATGTAGAATTAATTTTTTCGATTTTTTGTTTAGAACTACTATTTTTAACAATAACCAGTACGACGTAAAATTCTGTGCAAGAATTACTTACCATATTTTGCAGAGGGTAGATTTGAGCATAGATTCAAATATAATATTACTATGTATATTTCTAAACGTGGGACTTATGCTTAATATTAATTCCACACGTCGCGCATCATGCTGGATTGATTAAACACAGTGGGTGGTTAGAATCTAGTTACTAATGATACAAAACGCATACAAAGAGGGATATAGGTATTGTATATATGTATATGAAAGGGAACGATCTTTATTATTTGTTCTATTATCCACATCAGATGTGAACTTGTTCGGCTCACGTTCGACATTACGTATCTATAATTATATAAAACGCGTAATAGGCACGCAAATTATAATATAATACATGCGCACGTACGTGTTTCATGTATCAGTGTAGATATTGAATACATCTGGTACAATATTCTTTTGTCATTATTGGTGACCTATTTATTATTCCTTATAAAGTTTCTGGTCTATACCCATTATTATATTATAGTACAGGTTTTAACCGCTGCTAATGCACTAAATATGTGTCAGAGATCGTTGACGTCCACATAAAACTAATTTTGCCATCCTTCGCGAACGGTTTTTTTTTTCTGGTTGAAGGGCATCCTATATCATTACTGTAGTCGTAATAATGTTTATAGCAAATTTCATGATGATCGGTTTAATCTGACGTTTATGTGTCAAAGGGATTTTTCTTCTGTCACTGTGACAATAATCTGAACAAGATCAAGTGATATATTTGGTTTCTTCAATCGTACAACATCCAACATTTCGTCCAGTGTTTGTGGGCTTTTTTAAGGACTACAAAATTAATGTAATTTTCAATTTTCACAAGGAGAGAGTTGATCTACAACTGTAGGGATAGAGGAGCAAAATATTAGTATGCTTAGATTTGCACATGATATAGCAGTATTATCTAGCAAGGAGGAGTTAGAGATAGCTTTAAATAAAATGGAAGCGGTATTGAGAAAACAGTACTGTATGAAAATAAATAAAAGTAAAACAAAATACTGGTATGCAAGGGAAGAAAAATTAGGGATAGAGCGAATATAAAGATAGGAGAGGAAAAATTAGAAGAAGCGGCCGATTTTACGTATCTATGAAGTCAGATAAGTTAGGACGGAAGGAGTAGTAGGGATATAAAGCAGAAGATAGTGCAGGGTCGAGTAGCCTTCAATAAAAAGAAGTCACTTCTATGCTCGCGAACGGTTAATTTAGAAATTCGAAGAAGGTTGTTAAAGGTGTATGTTTGGAGCACGGCGTTGTACGGGTGTGAAACATAGACAGTGGGCGCGGCGGAAAAGAAAAGGTTAAAAGCGTTCGAAATGTGGAGTTTAGGCGGATGATGAGGATATCGTGGGTAGAAAAGGTTAGAAATGAAGAGGTATTGGAAAGAATAGGAGAACAGAGGACTCTATGGAAGTCAATAAAAAATAGGNGGAAAAGAAAAGGTTAGAAGCGTTCGAAATGTGGTGTTATAGGCGGATGATGAGGATATCGTGGGTAGAAAAGGTTAGAAATGAAGAGGTATTGGAAAGAATAGGAGAACAGAGGACTCTATGGAAGTCAATAAGAAATAGGCGAGATACGTTAGTAGGACATCTTTTCAGGCATGAAGATCTAGTCTAATCTAGAAATGGGGATTAGGAGGGGTAGACCTTGATTAGATTGCTGTTCGCAAATGGTTAAGGATGTGGATTGTTCTAGTTTTTAGGGAAATGCGAAGATTAGCCCAGGATAGGAAGGAGTGGAGGTGCGTGCTCAACCAGTCTTAGGACGACCTTATGATGATGAAGGAGAGACTTTTTATAAACAGAGAAATAATAACTGTTTATTTACAAATATAAAATCCAAAAGTAGGATAAATTATTTTTGAAAAGAAAATATAAAAGTATTATATGACAATTCACAAGTCAACCACTGACTTGTTACGTAAACATTTTAATTCTCTTTTAATGAATATTAATGTAAGTTAAATCTTAATTACTAATTTACTTCGGAATTAATTCGAATTCTAGATCTGAGTCTAACATAAGTACGTATCCATATTATTGGAGACTTCTTGTGCCTCACATGTTTCTCGAAAATTGTTACAACCCTTCTGCAAAAAAATTGGTATAGAACCCTCCCCGCCAGTGTCAGATTTATTTTAGTCGTATTAGTTAAATTAGGCGTTATTCCAGCGATGAATATTAATTCGTAATCGGTTCGTTATAGGCCCTCGAGAGGCGACTACGTGTATGCACTACGCACTAGTTCGCGCGTCAAACACAAAAGCGGCACGTGCGCCTCAACCCCCTGTACACGTGTCCATCACAACGAAACAGTATTAAACACGCTAAAACACGCCTGCGTCCTAAAACTAACGAACCGTTCGCGCGCGTGTTCAAACACCGTCCAATTATTTTGTGGTCTCGTTAAACAATAAATGCGAGAATGTTCGAAAGGTCTTCTTCCTTTTTTCCGCCCTAATTTGAAACGAAATAGCGAATTAAGCGCGGACAGAAATCCACCAAGCGCGAATTCACCAGGATTATCCCACACCTGATTCTTTGGATCCTTTATGCTTTGGCTGACTGCAAAGGAAGCGGACTTTTCATGGGGGTGTCTGTAATGTGAACTTGTGATAACTTTGGAACCCTAAACAACAGAAACAAATTTACACAAGGGATGAATAGGGCTTGCAACCAACACCTAATACTACATAGGTACATGTATACAAATCGTCCTGCAATTAAAGAATATAATCATTTTTACTGCTTAATATATTGAAAATATACATTAATAGTTTACTAAACGATAATAATAATTACCCGAGATAAAAATGTTCAGTCTCTCAGAGACTCTGAATGCGAGACTCGAGTCTCCGTCTCTCATCGAGTCTCTCTGGTGTCGCTAAGAAAGACTGTCGAGAGACTGTCAAAAAACTGTTTTTGCATCTCTGAACGACAGACTCAAGTCGCTCATAGAGAGATCCTCTTTTCTTATCCAGTCTCTGAACGAGGGACTCGAGTCTTTCATAGAGAGATCCTGATTTTTTCGTCCAGTCTGTAAAAATATTTTATAAAATTATATGACAACTTATTACTTTTAATTTAAAAAATCATCAGCATATTCTATGAAAACTAATCATTTATTTAAAGTCCACAAACATTTCAAAGACTCCAATCTCTCCATAAATGACTCGAATCTCTCAATAAGTGGTGTCTCAATAGGCATGGTTAAAAGTTCAACATATTTCAGAGATCCCAGTCTTTCTACGAGAAACTCGAGTCGCTCAATTTTTCAGTTTTATTCATTCAGTCTCTCTGTGAGAGACTCGAATCTCTGAATTAACAATTTCATCGTTCGAGTCTCTCATACAGAGACTGCGAGAGATTAATAAAAACACACCTAGGCAATAAATGAGAGACTGTGAAACACTGTAAGAGACGCTCTCAGAGACGCTGAAAGACTCTGAGAGACTGGAGAGACTGAAAATTTTTGCCTAGGGTACTACTTATTTGAATTGTAATGGAATTCAGGAAATTAACAACAGTCATTAAAGAATTATCAAAAATCTCCGTAGGTACATAGGGATGCTTGAAGTAAAGTTTGAGTCATCTAGTAAATTTCTGATTTTACCTAACACTGCTTCCCAGAACGCTCTGTATACGTTTTTTGGATAGAATTCAGGTTAAAAACTAATAGCTTAACCCTGCTGGCAGTAAACAATTTATCATTTTCTTCTAAATAGTATAATTTAATAATTTAAATCATTCAATTATTGGAATGTAAAATGATTTTGAATTAGACCTTCTAGACCTATGGTGTTCTACACACCACAATCATAATCTGAGTGCCCTTTATTAATATTATTATGAACAATTTGTACAATAACTTTCTGTTTTTTCGTAACCGTTGAATTTCTCTAAACATTATGCGTTATTTTATTAAAAACTTTTACATTGCAATTACGATAATATTTTCTTTATTATTCAGCCTCTGCTCATAAGGTGTAATATACAACATTATAATAATTTTCGACCTGTCCATTACTTGTCGGCAATGCCAGCGCTAAATAATAAGCCTAATGTGCTTTAGAGCGTCCATTTTCTAGTATTTATTCAACAAATAATCTAATCATTTCTTTGTGGCCCAAAGCGTTTAAGGGCCCTGTTAAATCATCGTGAGTGGACGTGAGTATCATCGTTCCAAAACAAACAAATGTTCGACATGTTAATCTCGTCTGCGTTCGAGTGGCGAAGTGACGGACAGTTGAATATAGCGCTTGATGAGAACACAAGAAGGCATTGAAATGCGAACAGATAACAATGGGCAACATCTGAAGATCGTTGCCAACATGAGTCGACTGTTTCATTATCACCTTCAACCGAGTCCCGAAAGGTAACAACAGTTATTTAAGGGAGATTTTCCGATCATTTCGGGCAATTTCGACAACTGGTTTGCAGCTGAGCCGGCCCAAATTGGTGTCTTCCGCTTAATTAGTTGGTTACCAACGTCAAATACGATCTCGCGTACGAACCATATAATTGAATCAATTTGTTGTTTGTTGTCTGCATATTATATCATCCAAACCATCAAATTGGACGCCGATTGTTAGAAGAAATTAAAATATAACTATCTATGATTAGGTGCCCACTACCCTCATTAAAATATTGTATTCAAACGCAATTTATTTGTAGTTTATTATGGTCATAATAAAATGTTAAGTGACGTACTTAACTAAGATATTTAGTCGAGCTTCAGTTGAAAAAAGTCCATTGTTATAAACAGAATAATTAATTGAAAATAGACTAAATCTTTTTCAGTTCGACATGTACATAAATGTTAAACTCATCTTCATCATCAAAAGGTCGTCAGTCCTAAGACTGGTTGGACACGTACCTCCATTCTTTCCTATCCTGAGCTAAACTTCGAATTTTCCTAAAACTAGAACAGCCCACATCTTTAACAATTTGCGAACAGTAATCCAATTTAGGCCTACCTCTACCCCTCCTAACTCCCGTTTCTGCCTCTAATATGTCTCTGACTAGACCTTCATGCCTGAGAAGAAGTCCTACCAACCGATCTCGCCTATTTTTTATTGACTTCCATAGAGTCCTCTGTTCTCCTATTCTTTCTAATACCTCTTCATTTCTAACCTTTTCTACCCACG
>NW_020438875.1:836502-864226 GCF_000699045.2 Agrilus planipennis | reverse complement strand
TCTGACTAGACCTTCATGCCTGAGAAGGTGTCCTACCAACCGATCTCGCCTATTTTTTATTGACTTCCATAGAGTCCTCTGTTCTCCTATTCTTTCTAATACCTCTTCATTTCTAACCTTTTCTACCCACGTCATCCTCATCATCCGCCTATAACACCACATTTTAAACGCTTCTAACCTTTTCTTTTCCGCCGCGCCCACTGTCCATGTTTCACACCCGTACAACGCCGTGCTCCAAACATACACCTTTAACAACCTTTTTCGATTTTCTAAATTAACCGTTCACGAGCATAGAAGTGATTTCTTTCTATAGAAGGCGACACGGCCCTGCGCTATCCTCTGCTTTATATTTCTACACTCCTTCCATCTTGACTTATCTGACTTCCTAGTTACCTAAAATCAGCCACATCTTCTAATTTTTCGTCTCCTATCTTTATATTCGTTCTTTCCCTACTTTTTCTTCCCTTGCATACCAGTATTTTCATCTTATGGAGTTTAAATAACATATAGAATTTAAAAAAATGACTAACCCTTAATATGTTAAACTATTTTAAAACTTTTTTTGAACGTCATTTTCTGACTCAGGGGCTACAATTGCTCTTTACTGTGTACGATGGGTATAGCAAGTTCAAAATGTCATGAGCCTTCACAGGCCAGACATTCATATGTACATTCGTATGTAAACCATGTGATGCGCTATACTACCTGGGAAGAATATTGAACTCCAGATAAATTGTAATCGGTCATGATGCTCATAATTTTTAGGAAACAAAAATGTAGGGCTCAATGAACGTGCGCAATTTTGTTACTACACAATCCAAGGCCAAGGTTCATTAGATTCTGAACTACCTCTACCTATAAATACCATCTGAAATTTCTATAAACCTTTGAATTTGTGTGTTTAAGTCTAGATGCTTACCTACTTGGTATTAATTATTATTACGTCAGCTTGTCGAATGCCTGTTTATAGCAAGTTTCATTTCTAATTACTTATTCCTGACTACGCCTTTAGAGCTTGTCAACTGCACACAGAAGGACTGAATGCCCAACTTTGCTTAACATAATTACGTTGCTCTGCATGCATACCTACAATTATCCTGTAAGGTAATAACTGGTGAACTTCGTTGAATTTAATTAATTTCCTATATATACGGCGAAAGAGCATTATGATAATAAATCGATGGGTGTTGCTGTTGACATAAAATCATTGCAGAAGTAAGGCGCTACTCTGAATTGTACTTCTTCAAATTAATAAAAGGATAAATTATTTCATTAATTAATTTTACTTTGCATATTTTCGACTAGTCACACTTTGTTTCACCAAATGCAGTTACAAACTTTCTTTATGAAAACAAATAACTTTTTTAGTAACACTTTATAAATCTTTACAAATTTTAAACAATAACAGACTTAATTGTTGGCACCCCGAAGGTCCTATATCAAAAAAAATTTGATAGGTTTGCTACTACCTCTTTGCATTTTATGTCATTTTTACAAGTTTTCTATTAGTTTCCCTAGTTTTAATTTCTTTTGCTAGGTTTAATTTCCTTGTACATAGATTGTTTAACTTCCCTCTTAGTAAAAGTAGATATCATAAGGAACTCTGTACAATTAAGAAAATTGCGAACGACAATGGTTGCAATTGTATCATTATTTATAAATTAATTAATAATATTAAATTTAGGAATTTTGTTTCAAGACCTACGACTTTTCAAACAGACACTAATAAGACCAAGTTTATTACTATGCCATACGAGCCAAGATTTACTCGAGGACTCGAGGGTATTTTTCGAAAACTTGGTTTACAGATTGCTTACAGTTCAAATGGCAAATCCGTTCAAACTCTCCTTGGTAACCCTAAGGATAAAATTCTTTTCTTAGAAAAGTCGGGGATATATATATGAAATTAGCTGTAAAGACTGTAGTAAAAAATATATTGGACAAACTAGACGGTCAATCAAAACTAGATTTAAGGAGCATTTAGCATTTAGAAAAGTGCTTCGGACAACTAAAGTGTCGTGTTTTGGCGTTTGAGCTATTTTGTTAGTTCTATTAGTTTGCCATTTATTAGTTTTCCCTTCATGTTCTTTCGAAGTCCTTCCTTGTTTGCCATAGCAAATACAGTTTATATTTATTGTGTGTTTATATTCCCTCTTTACTATTTCCAGTTTTTGTTGACATCTTTAGTATGAAAATATTTTCTCTAATGATTTTCCCCCTTACTTCCTTTTTGTAATATGGCTACTAAATATTTAACAAATTTTACTAATATTTTATCCTTCTTTACTTTACTTTACATTTCTATTTACATTAGCCTATGACTTATTCCTTATTTCTTATTTCTTACTCCATCTTTTAGAGGTGTATTTCTTTTTTACTACGTCTTACTGTTCTTGTGATAGAATTTCCTATTCATTAATTAAATTGCCTCTTGTTCCTCTGTCCCATGAGACTTTATCAATTGCCATTGCCTTCCATCTTCTCTTATGCATTCAGTTCATACTATAAAGGACCGGAATGTGTCTTCAGGCAAGTCATAAACATTACCTACATTCATTTTTTTTTAATATGAATTTATATAATCTACGCCGGGATTCGTTTCAGCAAGTAGATATGCATACAAGTGGATCTTGTTGGAGCATACGTAAACCTAAAATGTAGCATTGTACTACAGGTGGCGTTTACCGCGCCATTTGTGGTATTTTCTAAAACGCACTGTTAAGACAGCAGGTAAAACTTGGTCTGTGTTCTGTCGGAGCTGCCTGCGACGCGCTGATGAGATCCAAAAAGATCGAAATCGCGATCCGCGTCTGGCAGTTTCGACAGAATACAGACCACTTCGAATTATTTTATTATGAATTTATATACTTTCTGACAATTGCTTTATATTTAAAGTCAATTCTAATTGTAAAACGAATACAATCCAGCGTAACTTTAGAAAACAGACCAATTTGTGCGACCCCCATCCAAAGGCAATTCTTGCGTTGCCCGTTAATAAATCATTTCTAGACGATAAAAAGAGCTCCGGACGATTTGTAATCGTTATTAAATTTACATAATTACATTAGGACGCAAATCGTCGTCAGAGCGTCGGCGTCGCGAGGACGTTTGTATCGCGTGTCCTGGTACTACGTCGAGTACGTCATCTACGCACAATCGCTCGGCGTTGTGTGTATGTTGTGTGACACGAAATAACATTGCAACATCAATAAGCCAAGTAACAGGGATTGATGGTCGACATAAAGTGCTATTTGTGTGGAAACTGCATTTAATTTAATCATTGTCTAACTAATGGGCGCACCAGGTTCGACGCTTGTTCATACCATTTATCAAATTTGTTCAGCTAGCTTCCTAGTTTTGCGGCACTGGAGAAGAGAGAACTGCATGTTTGTCGATTTATTACCCAACCGTAAAACATGAGAATAAAAAATAAACTTCAAGATTTTCTTTTTTTATTAGGTACTAGTGACCCGCCCCAGCTTCGCACGGGTGTAATGCTGATACTAAATATATTTTTGTTTTGTTTAGATTATTATCGAAAAGGGGAAACCTTCAAAAGATACCCCCTGAACATACTAAATATACTACAGAATGTCTTTATATACAACATTCACAGTTTTTTTGTCATTAGACAATACAAACCGGCCTCCCGGCCGGTAACGCCGCGACCGCTATGTCCCTGCATTTTAAATCTGTAATATCTTCGAAAATATTTATTTAAATTACATGCTGTAAAGGGCCATATTGATCTATATTAAATGCACAAAGTATTTAAGGTACTTAATTGGATAAGAATTAATGCTGTATTGCCTACAATCGCTTCGTAAATAAGTCATTATTTCTCATAAAAAATTAAGGATAAAAATGGTTATTGTGGGTTATCCCTAAGAGATAGACATATACCATCGCGGACTTTTTTGTAGACCCTTGTAAGATGTACAATATTGCACGATAGTACATTATTTTGATCTATCTCGTAGGGTTCAGCCAGCGTTTGCAATGTAAGCGCAAAAATGTGTTTATTCGACATCACATTAGAGACCCCTAAAATTATCAGTGTTTTCCTACTATATTATGCATGTATTATACATATAAACCTTCCCCTTGAATCACTCTATCTTTAAAAAAAAACGCATCAAAATCCGTTGCGTAGTATTAAAGATTTAAGCATACATAGGGATAGACAGCGGGAAAGCAACTTTGTTTTATAGTATGTAGTGATATTGCTAAACGACCAAACAGAACGTAATAATAATTTCCCATCCGTTTGAAATTTGTTCTGAACTACCCCTAGTAACATTATTGTATATAAACACCTATAATACATTGTAACTTTAATAATAAGTATACAAGAATGAAGAAGTTAAGAGGGGCGAAACAATTGTTAATTATAAAAAGTGTGTGAATATCTTCAAGTTTATTTTTTATTTTAATGCGGATTATCAAGTGAATCTATTCAATAAAAAAGAGTTTTGTTTTAGAATTTATGTATAATCATGCTCTATCTTTGGTAATCTTATGCTTTGCCTATTGAGTAATACTTGATTATCCTTTACTGCTTCACTGAAAGAATATTTATTTCTTTAATACTAGAATTTAATAGAAAATCTCTGAAATCCAGATCGAATAGGAATTTAAAAAAAGGATTTTGATTTTCAAATTAAGGAAAATAAAACAACACTGATTACTATAAAGCAACATTTATTTTGACAATGCGAGCAACTGAAAAATATTATTGAAAATAAGCGGCAAAACTGAGAAAGCGCTATGTCAGCTAAGGGAAAAATAAGAAAGTAATTACTAAACGTACAACATCACATCGACGCTAATACAGTAGAATCTTGATAACTTAAACCTCCAAAACGTAATAACCTCTATAAATTCATAAAGTTTGTGTTCACTTCCCCTAGGACTCCAATTACTTAAAATAAAAACCCTTCGTAACTTAAACGAATAATTTCTTCTATGTAAAAGACTGAATTTCCTAATTTATAAAAATTCTTGTTTACATGGTTTAGACTGTGTAGAAATATGTAAAAAGATTAGTGTTGGTGGACCTATACTAAAGGAAAAAGCTGAAAAGTTTGCGAAATCACTGGAAATCCATAATTTTAAAGCTTAAACTTAAACCCTTAGTAAGTAAAACCTCAATAGCTCAAATTATTTTACGTTTCCCTAGCTCTTTATCTTATCGAGGTTCTACTGTGTACACAGTTTATTTTAATTCGTTTTCGATAAGAAGCGTTCTTTTGACGTCTCCTCTCTACATTTCGTTGATTCGCTTGTTACCAAAATTAAGATGACCTGGCGCGGCGTCATTATTATTTTGTTGGTAACAATGAATTTCCTCGACGTCGAGGCAGGTGCTACGTGTATATTTCCGGCCTTCTAATTTGAAACAGCAAATAATATTATTGTATTATTACAGCAAGTAGGAATAACAAAAGGCTGACATGCTAATTGGGAGCTGTCTTGTTAATAAGATATCCGCTGTTCCTTGGTGCCTATCGAACCTGAGTCTCTCGTTCAACATTTTCAACTGGTGGTTAGTGGGTTGTGCATTACGTACGTATTGTTAATATTATTATACGCGAGTAATTTTTCGACAAGTCATCTTGCTTTGTGTTGCGACCGGAGAACAGACGATGGCGTGGTAACGAACGCCTCGAGCGGGAACGGAGACAGCTCTTTATCGAACCAGACTTAAATAGGGCTGTTGCCTTCTTACACTGATACGGTGACTTAGCAAAACAGACATTATAGGACGTATATGTGTGCTAATTATTATCTCGGTACAACTTTAGAAATCGTTAACTTCATTATTGCACAACCGTTAACGCTTAATACGCATGTAGGTCTCTCTAACCAAAACTGTTATTATTGGACGTAATTATACGGCGATAGTATTGATTGTCATTTTGATATGAATGAATACGTCTTTGGTCAATAATAAACGTTGCTTTTGTTCTTTTCTTATTGACGTTAAATTTTATCGTACAAGACTTTTGTTACGATAATTAAACTCCCACTGGAAAATACACTTAGGTACAGTCAATTCGTTTATTTTTGAATAAAAACAATTATCATTTTTCTCTGCGGTTTGTAAACAGATGCTTTTGTATAATGTTGGTATGAGTTTGATAGAAAAAATTCTTATTGTAAAAAGTAAATATTAGGAAGGAGTCAGGCAAGGATGCACACTGTCACCGCTACTTTTTACTCTATACGTCGAATACGCGATAAACATCGTTAAAGATAGGATAACTTTAGAGATAAATACACAATGATAAAATATTAGTATGCTTAGATTTCATATAATATAGGAGTATTAGCATGTAGCAAGGAGGAGTTAGAAATAGCTTTAAGTAAAATGAAAACGGTGTTGACAAAAAAGTATTGTATGTAAATAAATAAAAGGGAAGAAAAAGTAGGCGAAGAGCGAATATAAAAATAGAAGACCGTGTAGAGAGAAGGTTAGAAGTGAAAAGGTATTAGAAAGAATAGAACTCTGTGGAAGTCATCGAGAAATAGGCGAGATAAATTGCTAGGACACCCAAGGGTGACATTTTAGAGGCAGAAAGGGAGTAGACCTAGATTAGATTACTGTTCACAAATAGTTAAGGATGTGGGATGTTCTAGTTTTAGGAAAATGCAAAGATTAGCTCANCTCTGTGGAAGTCATCGAGAAATAGGCGAGATAAATTGCTAGGACACCCAAGGGTGACATTTTAGAGGCAGAAAGGGAGTAGACCTAGATTAGATTACTGTTCACAAATAGTTAAGGATGTGGGATGTTCTAGTTTTAGGAAAATGCAAAGATTAGCTCAGGATAGGAAAAGTGGAGATGCGCGTCCATCCAGTCTAACTGACTGACGACTTTATGATGATGATGTAAAAAGGTTTGCGCTTCCAATTTTATATAAAAAATTATTGGCAAATAAAATAGGAAATTATATACATTTTGCATTATTTTTGAGAATTTATTCTCAATTTCTTTATTCATCATATGATTTTCATTTGTTGAAACATAGTAGATTATATGCGGAAGTTTATTTAATGACTATTTTTACTCTTGATAAACTACTTTAATCTATACATCGAAGACGCGATCAACATCATTAAAGACAGTACAACTGTAGGGATAGATATAGAGTGGTAAAATATTAGTATGCTTAGATTTGCAGATGATATAGCAGTATTACCATCTAGCAAGGAGGACTTAGAGATAGCTTCAAATAAAATAGAAGCGGTAATGACAGATCAGTACTGTATGAAAATAAATAAAAGTAAAACTAAAATACTGGAATGCAAGGGAAGAAAAATTACGGAAAGAGCGAATATAAAGATAGGAAACGAAAAATTAGAAGTGGCTGATTTTAGATACCTAGGAAGTCAGATAAGTCAGCATGGAAGGAGTAGTAGGGAGTTAAGAAGGGTAGAGATAGACCTAGATTAGATTACTTTTCGTAAATAGTTAAGGATGTGGGATGTTCTAGTTTTAGGGAAATGCGAAGTTTAGCTCAGGATAGGAAAGAGTGGAAGTACGTGTCCAACCAGTCTTAGGACTAACGACCTTATGATGATGAAACTACTTTCCACCAATACCAAATTCTAATGAAATGTCTCGTCTGGTACGTTTGCGTAGGCCGTTAATTAGGTGCATTACTTGCGAGGATAATTTTTAATAACTTAGACAAAAATATTTTTACAGAAAACGATTCATCCCCAATTGTTCTCTTTTAAATTGTAAGATAATTTCTTATAAAGGAGTGGAGAATGTTTTTATTGGCGATTACAGGACTGATTATATGTCGCGTATATACGAATCCCCTTTTCTCCAGTCTTGACTCGTAACAGGACGCTGAAAATGACGTCTAATAAAAAGGAACATACTGTTAATGCACCATTTATATACAGTTTCAAAGTAAAAGGCATAAAGTGACGCCTTATTTGGCGTCGTCGCTGGAGGCCGTTAGCATGGAAATGGCCTTAGAAATTGGCGATTGTCTCAACTTTTACCATTGGCATTTACTGCTGTCTTTAAATCGAATTGTGCAAGTTTCACGGAAAAGCAGTGTTGATGATCTAATGAACTAAAAGCGCATAGGTTAAAAACGCATTGAAAGTATTTGTCTAGGATTTTGTACAGTCCTGACTTTATTCGTATTTTTTTACTGCCTCTCTTTGTCTTCGTCGATGTCAACTTCCACGCTTTACGTTATTACGTTATTTGAAGGGGAAGTGAAGGGGACATTTTACACATAAACAGAAGACAAAAAGAATTTCTTTAATGCGGAAACATCTACTTTTGTGGGAACTCAAAAATGCTTTTACAGCTTAAATTAACACTTTGAGGGCTTATCAAAGCCATGATTTTTATAAATACTTTGTCATTAGATTTAGTAAAGAAACGGGTCCGATCTTCCTGGTAGAAAGAGACCATGTTTACTTAGTAGGCATTATGAACTGTAGATCTCTAAATTTTACAGCATTTTGAATTGTCTAAATCTAAAGAACAGTTGTGACACTGCATAAAGCTCAAAAGGCATCAAATAAGTTCTTCGTGGCATTGGACAAGTGGCTAATAGTACAGACCTAATGCTTTAAGTTAGTAAAATAATTGAGCGAGATCACGTGGCAATAACCATCAGGAACATTTAGTTTAAAGTTGAGTCTCAGGACGACAGATCTCTGTTCATCAGGATAGACGTAAAACGTCTTAGTAGATCTATTTTGTGTTTGTGTTCTTAGTTTGTAACCCAAAATTTGTTTTCCACAGACATACAAAAACAAGCTAAAAAATCTGGCTACATTCACATTGCCGGATTAGAACTTGTCCACTCCAGGCATTGGACTATTGAGAAGACGATCTTTGTGGTAAAATCATGGGGATGACGAATTTCTTCATTTTGATTTTTCGTCCTCCTCGTAATCTAATTTATTGTAAATAAATTTAAATCGTCGGAGCCAATTTTTAGAACGCGAATTACAAACAAAGACAGGAATATATAAATACTGATAGTATAATAGTATAGGATTAAATAACAGAAAAATTTATGTAATTATACATATTAGATTGTAATATTTTCGTTTAATATATGTTTCTTTATGAAAGATACATTTCCATTTAATGATAATTTGTGGAGCGGCAACTTAGAGAAGTAAATATTAGGAAGAAAGTCACAGAGGGATGCACACTGTTACCGCTACTTTTTAATCTATACATCGAAGACGCGATCAACATCATTAAAGACAGTACAACTGTAGGGATAGCTAAACAGGGGCAAAATATTAAGTATGCTTGGATTTGCAGATGATATAGCAGTATTAGCATCTAGCAAGGAGGAGTTGAATCATCACCATCACAAGGTCAACAGTCCTAAGATTGGTTGGACACGCACCTTCACTCTTTCCTCTACTGAGCTAATCTTCGCATTTCCCTAAAACTAGGACAACCCATATCCTTAACTATTCGCGAACAGTAATAAAAAAAAAGAAAACAAAAATACTGGTATGCAAGGGAAGAAAAAGTATGGAAGGAACAAATATAATGATAGGATGGTAGGGCACCTTCTCAGGCATGAAGGTCAGTCAGAGACATATTAGAGGAAGAAACGGAAGTTAGGAGGAGTAGAGATAAACCTAGATTAGATTGCTGTTCGCAAATAGTTACGGATGTGGGATGTTCTAGTTCTAGGGAAATGCGAAGATTAGCTCAAGATATTAGGAAAGAGTAGAGGCGCGTGTCCAACCAGTCTTAGGACTGACGACCTTATGATGATGATCGATTTTTTACAGGGATCCTTACAAGGAGCAAAGTCATCAACACCTAGCTACTCTGATACATTATACAATGAATGTTTTTCTGTACAAATTAATCAAATTATTAATAGTAATAACGAAAATACTTCGTGCGATTAGATATATTTCGGCCTGTGTCTCTTCGAACAAATTGAATTGCCATTGTAGTGGTTTTCTTTTATTGTGACACCATGAACACGTTTAACAATAGAAGGAGCTATAATGAGCTGGTGAGAAAATCCAGTTGCTGATACAAGTAGCTGTTAGCCATTACTAATAGACGTATTTCAGTAACATTTTCACATTAACACCCAGGCATTTCTGTAAGTATTACGTTTCACGAAAGAGCTAACAATATGTAAACAAATACCACAAGGCTAATGTTCTTCTGTTACCCCAGAACGTATTAGTTACGTTTCCACAAAATCAATTTTTTGATGTTAGTTTGTAACGTGGTGGAAATGCAATATCGTCTAGTTAACAGTTATGAACTGATTTCCTAAAGAGCAAAATATTCATCGATGTAAACAGTCAAGAATGTTGAAGAAACAACGAAATTATTTTGTCCTTAGTAACGCAATCAAAAGATTTTCATGAAAATAAATTCATTTTTATCAATGTACTTGCGGTTTTGACAAAAGAATATGGAATGAAAATAGATAATAAAGCAAAAATATTGGTATATTTGTAAGGAAAGTCAGAGTTGTTAATTTGGCCGCCTAGGAAATTTCCCTGTGCTTACGGGACTTGAAGTCAAGATAGGAAAAACGGTATGTAGGATACGAAATCTAAAGAATTCTTATATATTTGTACTACAGTTATTACGTAAGCAAAGACTTCAAAATAAACAAAAAGTAGATAGATACATTTAAAACTGAATAACAAATATTTTTTCTCTCACAAAATAAATATAATTTAGTTTCTAGTATATAAGATCATTATTTTGAATAGTCAAGTTATTTTATTTGAAATTTCTTAATAAAATGGAATATTTATATCACCTTTACTTCTTAAATACCTTTTTGGTAGTTATCCATGTATACCCCTACATTTTGGACATCTTTGCACCCCTAACGCGTTCCATATTCTCATTTACCTTTTTATTCTATTAAGAAAATTTAGGCAAAAACCAGGCGGATGAAAAAAATACCGTGAATAAAAAAATTAGAAATAAGGAAATATTGCAGAAAGTGTATTACAAGCAGAAACAGGAGCAAAGAGTGGCAGAGGATGGCCTAGATTAGATTACTGTTTACAAACAGTTTAGTATGTGAGATATTCTCCTAATCTTCTTCTATCTTCAGTTTTATTCTCATTTTTCATTATACCGAAGAAAAATAAATTCGAAATCGCATTGAAAATATTCATTTATGTGTCAACATTATATATTTTATGGCATGTTGATTTAGAAAAGAAATATAGATACTTATAAGGATGAAGGGAATATCTTTTTACCAATTTTTGGTAAGAAATGAAAACTGTATTGTCACTTTTCCAATATTATTTAATAGTTACTTTTTTTTACGTAATAATATTGGAATACATTTGTTGTATATACATTTTTTGTATCAGCAACACTTAATATGTACATCAAGAATAACAATTTTTTCAATTGTTTCATATTCTAATTTGCTCTTGATCATTCATTTACCGGTTTTAGTGAAAATTCATTGTAATTTTCTTTCCAGATTAAATCAATGTCATTTTCATTCTTCGTCGTATTTAGCATCTGAGGTTTAGTCGTTTGTGTAAAAAGCATTCTTGATTCAATTTAACAAAAACGATTACAGAAATTTAAAAATAATTAAGCCATTTCATAAAAATTACGTGTAATTCTGTAATTGACTTTGTTAACGCTTTATTTGGTTGTTACGGCCAAAGTTGAGCCTTGACGTGGATACAATCGAAATCAATATTAGTCCTACTCTTCCGCACCCTTCCGCCCATCGAGAAGTTCCTATTGAACAAGTTAATTTCTAATTTAATTTGTTAATTAAATCTGTAGCGCGGCCCGGTGGGGGCTAATCGGTTCAATTGTGTCTGGAATTACACATTTCAAGTTTCTCGGTCGATCAAACAGTGTCGTATATATATATATGTATATATGTGCGTGTGTGGATTTGGTAACAACCCTCCTCAACTGTCACTGACATTTATTTCATTACCACGTATTTACCCCCAGGCACATAATAAATGTATCTAATAGAATTCTACGGCAAACGTAATAATTTAACTGCTTTTAATGAATGTCGTTATTAAATTAACGATGAAGATTTCAAAAAAAAAAACGTAACACGTAACAAAAGGAAGTGTATTTTTTTAATAAATCAAAAAAATCAGAGTAGTTGAAAATTGGGATAGCTGTAAGGGATATTTTACATCGTAGTGATTGTAAATAGTATCTACAAACTTTTAGAGTCATCTTGGGCTAAATATTAAGCATAACTTTTAGGGTTTCGTACTAAAAATGCAAGATTTCAAAGTGGTTGAAAATTAGGATAACTGTCAGTGATATTCTACATTGTAGGGATTGTAAATAGTATCTCGAAACTTTTAGGGTTTCATCCTGGGCTTAACATTAAGCATGACCGTTGGAGTTTCGTACCAAAAATGAACTTTCAAAGTGGTTGAAAATTAGGATAACTGTCAGGGATACTCTACATTGTACTGATTGTAAGTAGTATCTACAAACTTTTAGGGTTTCATCTTGGACTAAATATTAAACATGACTTTTGTTTCGTACCAAAAATGAACTTTGACTGCAAGATTTCAAAGTGATTGAAAGTTAGGGTAACTGTCAGGGATATTCTACATCGTAGTAATTATAAATAGCATCTAAAAACTTTTAGGGTTTCATCTTGGACTAAATATTAAGCATGACTTTCAGGGTTTCGTACTAAAAATGAACTTTGAATGCAAGATTTTAAAGTGTTTGAAAGTTAGGGTAACTGTCAGGGATATTCTACATTGTAATGATTGTAAATAGTATCTAAATACTTTTAGGGTTTCATCTTGGGTTAAATATTAAGCAAGACTTTTACGGTTTCCTACCAAAATTCAGTTTTGATGACAAGATTTCAAAGTGGTTGGAAGTTGGGATAACTGTTAGGGACATTCTACATCATAGTGATTGTAAATAATGCCTACACAGTTTTAGGGTTTCATATTGGGCTAAATATTAAGCAAGACTTTTAGGATTGCCTACTAAAATTGTGCTTTGACGACAAGATTTCAAAGTGATTGAAAGTTGGGGTAACTGTCAGAGACATTATACATCATAGTGATTGTAAATAATGCCTACACACTTTTAGGGTTTCGTCTTGGGCTAAATATTAAGCAAGACTTTTAAGGTTTCCTACCAAAATTGAACATAGATGACGAGATTTCAAAGTGGTTGAAAGTAGGGACATTCTACATCATAGTGATAGGGTTTTCAGCTCTTTTAGGGTTTCATCTTGTCTAAGTATTAAGCATGACTTTTAAGTTTCCGTACCGAAAATGAACTTTGATGGTAAGATTTCGGTGTCCGTCCGTCTGAACGAATATCACATTTAATAATCTCAGCAATTACTAAAACTCAATAATTTTGACAAAACTTATCCTGATGGGTCCGTTTCTTCTAATAAACTTTATACATTGAATATTGCTTTTAGTTTCAATAAGTATGGTTATTATGTTTTACGTATGAATGACCTCCACCCTTATCTGTAGATATTTTAATATCGTCGGGTAATTTAGCAGCCACTTACCTAGAAGTGGATAATCAATCGCAGGCGATAAAATTGGAAAGCCGATGCAGCAATTATGGAATGAATATCCTTCCGCATCCCCTTTTCCTGGCGCCAACCTACTGATTTCCACGACAGCCAATAGAATGTTTCAGTTTCGACGACGCCCGAAAAATAACAGGAGTCTCAATTCAATTCACCCTAAGGGAGTGTTTACAGAAATTCAGGAAATATATTACTGTGTCGCCAGCTAATTATCTACCTTTTAGAGTCTCTTCATTTTTCTTGCCTTTATCACCTTGTAAACGTGCAATCAACGAAAGAAAAACGACAAGAAACTGTTTCGTTCTTCTGTAGTACTTTATTCTCACAATTGCGGACAATTCCACCTAGAAAGGTGATTTTTTTTTCTTTTGTTTGAACAAATAGCTAAGTAAAATAAAGACCAAAATTTCGATTTCACATTCAAGATAATACCTATATTATTCTATTTTCCCTTGTTATTTACTCAATGTAAAATCAAAGCCAAAAGGGGTTAAAGCTTCATCATCATCATAAGGTCGTCAGTCCTAAGATTGGTTGGACACGTACCTCCACTCTTTTTTTTTTCCCCTATAACTAGAACAGCCCACATCCTTAACTATTTGCGAACAGTAATCTAATCTAGGTCTACCTTACCCCTCCTAACTCTGTTTCTGCCTCTAATATGTCTCTGACTAGACCTTCATGCCTGAGAAGGTGTCCTACCAACCTATCTCGCCTATTTTTTATTGACTTCCATAGAGTCCTCTGTTCTCCTATTCTTTCCAATACCTCTTCATTTCTAACCTTTTCTACCCACGATATGCTCATCATCCGCCTATAAAACCACATTTAACTTTAAAAAAATAGTCTTGTGACAAAAAAAGAAGCATTTCTGAATATTTATATGTATGCTGGAGTATAAAAGTACAAGTTATACTGGGTGAGAGGTATATTTAGTGCACGCGTGTAACTAACTGCGTTCTTAAACCACTGACCTATTTTATGGCTAAGCGATTTTTAAATGAACATGGTGGGTACCAAAATAGGTACGTAAGAAGTGTGTGCGTGTATTTTATATGTGTGTGTAGTAGGTGGTCGTTATTATGTGGCTATTAGTAATGAAAATTTTTTAATGTCTTTTGTTTGCAGGTGTGGTTCCAAAACAGGCGAGCTAAGTGGAGGAAAACGGAGAAATGCTGGGGTCGGAGTACCATCATGGCCGAGTACGGTCTTTACGGAGCAATGGTGAGACATTCTCTGCCACTTCCGGAGACCATCCTCAAAAGTGCCAAAGAGAATGAGAGTGTCGCCCCCTGGCTGCTCGGTAAGAACTTAATTGGTGCTTAAACGGCATAATTTGGCAAATTGTACGCAAGCATTGTTGCGTCGCGAGAAGAATTTGTTCAGAAAAAAACGGGTGTCACAAAGGAGCACGTTAATAACCTCTCTTTTTTCCCTACGGACCTTTTGTATCCGTGGACGTGGTGGTAGTTGTCCCCACGCACGGCACGTCACACCAACTCGAAATTCTCTCAATTCTATTAGTGACTACAAAAGCCAGAAAATGAAATTGTTTAATTCGAGTGGCACCTGCACTGTTATAGTAACGCGAACCTCTTGTTGTACCACTGAGGGTGTTTGAAACTTTCAATCTGATAGTGTAACGTTAATCTCTCCTTAATTTTTAACTCTGAACAGAAACTCAGCTTTCTTAAGTTAATGCGTTCCATCGATTCATAGTGCCCATAATTTAAATTAGAGTTGGTGGAAAGTTCTGTCTTTTACATTTGTCCGCTTACATAATTCTTAAATTCTTGCAAACTTAGTCTTTAGTAAAAAATTTCATCTACTTTTGAATTAAGGACTATTCAACTCCAGATATTTTGCAAAATAGCTAGATTATTTGATATATATTATATATAATAACTGGATAGTATAAGTAATATCAAAATTAATTAGTTTGACTGTAACATAATACATATGCAGAATTAAGAGATTGGAAAATTAATGATCCAATTTCTTCGATAAAATTTATATCGCTATCATCATTCAGAAAAGATTTTTGGTACTTAATTGACATGGTTTTGTAAACATTATACTACTAAATTACAAGGACCTACAAAACCTAAAGTATATTAAAGGGAAGGAATCATTTGTAATCCTTATTATTGAGGGTAATAAAAACTCGCTATCAGATGTATTGATGGTTAGAATAAACTATTTATCATTAGGCAGTAGAAACTCAACTTTTTTGGGAATCGTAAGTGTGTCTTCTGCAGGGATTTTCTCTTTTTTTTTTGTTTCAATACAACGCATTATAAAGGAATTTCTTCAACTCTCAATGGGATTATGGGGATGTGCGGATCCGCTCACTGATTGCTACGTCACTGAGGCTACGTTAAGCTACTTATTTTGTTAGTTATTTTTATACCATCACTTAAATTGAAATGCTACTGACTTCTTCGTTTTAAAAACTAATAATTAATTTTTAAATACTGGTCATTTATATTTAAATGCTGACCTTTCGTATTTATACATATACTATATACTGACTACCAAACGATACAGATTAGTAACCACATAGACTTAAATATCAAGCCTACGGACTTATACACTATTCCTTCATAATATTTAAACATTGAACACAAAGAATTAAAACACTGACTATTAAAATAGAAGCCTGAATTATATAAATTATAATCAATATTGTTTTTCAACGATTTCAAATTGAATTAAATATAAGTAGTACCTCTAACTATCCGTTTCTAAAAACCTGGTAAAATGGTTTACGAGAAGGATGCAACTTCTAAAGGGTTTACGCGGTCTACACTATTAGTCTAATAGTGTGTCAACATTCTTGCAGGACCTATCATTAATAAGAAATATTTAAGGAAATTTTCTTCCGTTTAGATTTTCCGTACATTTGTTTTGGAAATTGTGTAAGCAACTAGTTAAAAAAAATTGCATTTAGTGTAAAATGTAGATAAGTAGTATGTACTCAAAATTAAAAAGGAAGAAAGTTTAGTATCCACGTTTCTTCATTTTCTCTATCATACCATAACTTTGATGAAATTTATATACCTAACTTTCGCTACTTATTTGTAATAGTGATACAACGGAAACGTTATAATGGAAACAGAACCAGAAACGAAAACGAATAGTAAATTTTTGCGGAAGCGGATGCGGAAGTGTTTGTTTTTGGCTTCAAAATCGCACTCTCAACTTACAACTTACAACACTAAGCAAACACTATACAAAATAAATAAATATTACAACTGCGTTGGTTGGTTTAGCTCAGAGCCGGGAAAACTTTAACTTCGCAGGAGCCGCTACATGAGGTTAGTTTGAGTCACTCCATACCCTTCAATGAGTACGAGAGAGTAAGCAGTAATGAATAATTTTGTATTGTCTTTTTCTTCTCCCTTCCACTCCCATATCAAGCCCCTTCATCCCGTAGACGAGCGAAGCCACTCACGCAACTTAAAAAATACCTACGAAAATTTTCGTTACTACGTTCGCAAAACTATTGGGTTTGGCTATGGAAGAGGGGACTCATCTACGAAATGGAAGGGATAAGAAAAGGAAAGAATCATCTCACTCGCACTCGCAGGATCAATGAAGATCCACTTGGTTAACCTTGAGGATCACTCGGGATGCAAAAGATCCGAGTTTGCCCGGCTCTGGTTTAGCTCCTAAACTATAATAAAATTATTTGCACAGAGATAATATCGTTATTGAAAGCTGGTATAAACTTGTCCAGCATGCAACGTTGCAACGCGCTATTGTGTTTTGAAATCAGTCAAGTTTAAACAACAGATAAAAGTAAAAAGCATTTTACGACTTGTTTTATTGTTCTGATATATTGATTTTAAGTAAGAAAGATGAGAAATAAGATTTTGTAAAGTTCCGGTAAGCTTCTGTTTATAAATACGGAACCAGATGCAGAAGTGCATGTGATAAAGTATGCAGAACTTCCGTAATTACGGAAGCAGAAGCAGAGGTCTGTTGGAACAGTAGTTTGTAGTAGTGAAAAGTTTTTCTTTCTGTGTTTGTGGAACTAAAGTACTAATTTGTTTTAAAAAACCTCATAAAGTGTAAAACGTTTTAAAAGAGAGGTACACTTGTGGTACCTATTATGAAGATTCGCTGGCGACGCCACTGACTTTTGAAAGCCCGTGCTTGGGATTAAAGGCCCCGGTTTAGTCGTGCAATTTAAAATTGAGTATCGGAACAGAGTAAAAGAATGAATCGTTTGTCGAGTACCGCATTAAATTTGCAATTTCTGGCATCTTCATTCCCTCGAAATCCTTTTAATCACCACTCTATCGCTCCAAAGCGGAACCATCTTGATGGATATCGTGCCGGCGCAGTTAATGTTACTCGACGCCGTTTGATGTCGCCAGCAGTTGGCGTCTGCCAGGACTTGCGATAGTCGTCATCGTCGACGAGCAACATTATTATTATCTCCTGCTGATGGTCGCGTCCTGGCCGATTGATAGTAATAGTCTTTAAGCACACAGCAACACCATGTTACAAAGCTGCTTTGTTCGACAAACGAAAAAAACGCACTAATCCGTTTCCGTAAGTCATAAAATGGGCACTCGAGTGTCGAGCGTCGTCGGGGGAACGAACGGGTTCTATCTTTTAAATCCTTTGAAAAAGTTTTACGAGAAAGCGCCCAACAAATTCCGTTTCTACCCTCATTAAATACACATATATCTTTACATTTCTCATTTCTTGAATTAATAACAATTAGAGCGTCCTCACTGGTTCCAATTTACAAAAATAAAAACGAGGGTTAAACTTTCTTGCTAGGATTACAATTACTCATATCGAGGTTACGACAAAACACTCATATTTATTTTTCGTAATGGACACAGAAAATTTCATAGGTATCGTTCTTTAATGTGTCTGCAGTTGAAAATTAGTGATCAGCAAAAGAAGACAAAGGTCAAGTCTGTTCCAGTCTTGGGATTGGTCTTGGTCGTGCTTATTCGGCCTTGATCTTGGTCTTGCTCAAATACTTCTAGTCTTGGTTTTGATCTGCGTATTAAGTCTTGATCTCGCTCATTTATCTAATCTTATACTTACGTTTTTTTAATGATTCTTCTAAGCACAAATTTTTAATTTACTGACACAATAATTGTCTAAAATGCTGGAATTTTATGTCATACATGCGAGATCGTCATGACTTTTAAAAGAAATAGTATCGATAGTTGTGATAGTTATCAAAACTAGACTTACTTACCCTTTCTCCAATGTATAAATTGACCTTTCCTCTAACGCATAATTGACCTTTTTGGCGAACAAAATAGTATAACGTACTCTTAAAAGAAGAAAAAAAATCGAAGAAAAAAATAGTTTGTCTATATTTCAACCTTGTTTTCCCCAGACATAGGAACCAAGAACACTTATTCCGACGACATTCTTGTAGATCCCTTGTTTGAAACAGTGGTAGTTTATGTTTATATACTTAGTATTAAAATTAAAGCAAATTGAAAATTTCAAATACTAAAAATGTTTTACTCTACGAATAGAATACATTAAAAGTTGCTTGTTGCTCCAAATAGTTTAACTCATAAATCCACCGGAATTAAGTAATACCTTTTCGTTTAGTCTTGGGTATTTGATCTTGGTCTTGTATATTCGTTCTTGGTTTTGTTCGTTTGGTCTTGATTTTAGTATTGGTCACTTTCGTTTGGTTTTAGTCTTGGTTTTGCTAGTATAAATAATGTCTTGGTCTTTCCAGATCAATTTTGCTCATCAATAATCAACACTTCAAAGTCAGTGGCGGTTTTTCATTTGTTCAATGACTATCTAATTTTGATGTAATATACAAATGAAGTTTTTCGTCAATAAAATGCTACCATAGGTGCAATTATACTGTTTAGCATTTTTTATTCCGCGAAGTTTCATACACACTCTAAAATCATTAACTCTAAAGCGATTTCAAATTATTAATAAAGGAAAAATGAAATAGAAGTACACGAACAGCCTTAATTAAAATTAAATTTAATACAAACAACAAAGACATTAATCGATACTACAAAGAATCTAGTACGAAATCTCCACAGATGGCGACATGCTATATCTTTGTAATTATTTGGTCATTTTGCTGACATAAAGCATAACTCTATATTGCACGCAGANTGGTAATTGCATATTATTATAGAATAGTAAAATAATATCTTTTATTTCTCTCCATTTAACGACCACTCTTTATAACGCCGAAAATTGTTCAGTCCCTTAAGTGTCGTTATATAGAATTTACACTGTATTTCTAATAAATGTATGACTTCAAAGCATATCTTCTAAATCAAAAAATATTTTTACATATTTATGTTTTTAAAGTGAGTACAAAAAATTTTATAAATACATTTGTTTGAGGTGTATCAATAATGAAAATTATACAACGGAATTGTTCCGAACTTTATATTGTCTAAACTCCAAATTACTGTACGAGTTCGATGCTCCAATTTGGATTCCACAGCAGATATCCTTTCGGTGTACATTCATTTCAAAGATGAACATTATTTAAGTGCCGAATTATGTGTGGTATGGATATTAGCAATTAAAACAAAAACATATAAACTAAAGAAAATTTTATTAAATGCTACTTATCAACTCGGTTTTTTTCTAGTCACTAACGATTTAACTTTGTATTTCATTTGCTTAGTAATATAGGTACCTATAAAATGTGAATTTATGTAGATATTGGAAAATGTGACATATGCACATTAGTATACGTAGATGTGTTTATACACATGTATGTATATTAGAACGAATAAAGTGTAAAATCGATCACTTGAAAACCATCATCAACTTTTCACTCGTTAAAGTTGGATATGAGTGAAGAATCCTCGAACGACTTTTGATTAAAAGTGGTGATTTCGCGTTAATTGGAACGCCTGTCCTGCATGAAATCATCAGAGGGCGTCTTCAAATGTTAAATATCAGAAAAGGGTTAGAAAATGAGCTTAAATCTCATTATCGATAGCTAAGAATAACTGTTATATATAGATAATATTAGTGAAATGATTAATTGCTTAAAACTAGTTATTTTGCCCTTACATCATATCTCATCAATACCGGTTAACCCCTTCCAGGCCTCTTCTAAATAATTGACACCTTAATGCACCCCTTTTATAAAAAGAATTTCAATTTCTTTAACATTTAGATTCATTTTGATACCTATTAGAATGCAGAAACAAAATGAAAAGATTCTGCAATTAATATGGGGATTGGAAGAAGTGTTTGCGTAAGTTGCAGTTAAATATACCGTAAATTAGAAGTCTGAGCATTCTATTTTAAAAAAGTGTGCGGAACGACTCGCCTCTCGACTCAATACGTGTGTCATATAAGAGTACCTACATGATGTTTTCGTTAAATTTTTGCCCAAAAAGGAGATGAATATGTCTTACATATGTGCAAAAAACTCGAAAAAGTTTAACGTGGAGCTGTCTATATGCCATTTTATAATCAATATCATTTAATAGAATTGTAGGGCGTACTTATTAGAAAGAGTAGGAGAACAGAGGGTTAGTTAAAGACATTAGAAGCTTAACCAGGATTTGAGAGAAACAGGGGTCAACCTAGATTTGTCTGCCCTGGTTTTCAAGAAATTTGAAGATTGACTTAAGATAGAAAGTGCGTGTCAAACTAGTCTTTAGGCTGAAGGCCTTCTGATGATCGTAGATAAAAATCGTCAATAATCTATAGACATATATGTATACTTCCAAATTAAAACTGATATTTATTATAGAATAGAGAATATCACTTTGTAATTCAGTAAAAAATAATTAAATGATTAATTACTTATCAGTATATGCAGATTTGATCATTAAATGATTTGTCTGACAAAAACAGCAAAATTTAAGTAGTTTCAACTAAAATTTTTAAAAAGATCGCTACACAAAGTAAGTAATTGTTATGCTCAATCTAAATTGAGCGGTTTAGCTCATTTTTAGCAATTGGCATAATCAGAAAAGTTATGTGAGCTAGAAATAAATTAAATATTTTCATAACCCATCAGTCATCAGTTTTTAAAGAAATATAACGTATTCTGGTGCCATTATCCCTATTACAAGTAAGTACATTACAAACGACAGAAATTATTGCTTGTTTACCATTTTCCGACTATAAATTTAATTGTGTTAGTAAGTATTAAAGATGACACGGTATGAATGAGTATAATAAATAGTAAAAGCTTCCTAAGTGGTTGTGGGACTCGTTGTTTTACTCGTTGACATATAAAGGTTGATGCTATTTTTGAAATACATACGTTTATTTTTAGCTCAAAACGACAAGTCCTACAATCCAAAGGGGGCATTTGAAGATAGAGAACGTGAAAATGGCGAAGCGCAGATATAACGTCTTTTCTTACCGTATCGGCCTTTAACATCCAAAAGTAAGAGAATAATTACAGAGGTGAGTGGATGATGGGGGTACAGTGGAAAATATAAGAGCACACCTTTTTCGACAGTTTCCGTTATTGCCTTTGCATTTTTAAACCGTCTTCCTTTGAAAAATACAAACAGATATAGGAATACTATTTCGATGACGCTTGTGTTCCCCTTTCATCTACTTAAACCTCCTTAGGAGTTAGACAGTAATTTTAATCATCAAAACGTAGTATTTACTTCCGTTGTAGGCGAAAATATCTCTATATTTAGCCTGCTTTAAATTAATAAAATAAATAATTAAGAAAATGTGTTTTCTACCCTTTTTTCACAACACTTAAGGAAAAGGAGTGAAAAGCAAAAATACCACAAGAAATAATTAATTTTCATGCGTTATACTAATAAGCAGTTCAAATAATAAAAAAAATAAGTAAGTTGCAGTAGTTGTTCGGAATTCTATTCAGGTAAAAATCAGTTTATTATCGATCAATCAACGTTTCGCCCTTCGATTAGACACTTCTTCAAGGTAATCGATTTATTAATACACATGAGCACTTACGATTAACCTTCTTATCAGATAATTTCATTATATAAAACATGCTATATCACCATTTAGATTTATATGACGTAATATGACGATTTTAATTTTAAATATAATTATTGTACTTTACTGTCTTACAAATTTAGTTCCAAAAGCCTCCACGTGTATTAGCAAATCAATTACCTTGAAGAAGTCTTAAAAGGAAAGGCCAAACGTTGGATGATTGATAATGAAGACTGATTTTTATCTCAATCGAATTCTGATAAATTATTTCATCGATAAGCATCAGGGAAAAAAGAGGAAATTAAATAAACCAGTTGCTATTTGTAGAATTATATAACACCTTATCCTATAAATAAAACCAGGGCTCGGCTAAATACCTACATGGAATCTTTATAATGCTACAGATTTCTCAATAAAATTTGGACATTGCCCACACAAAAAAAAAACAAAACAATATAATAAAATAGATAGCAGTAAAATATTTTTTTCCAGGATTCTTCATCACTTCTCTGCCCAAATGTTTAGAATTCAAAAGGTCTCTTTATTAAAAATGTCTGTAAGTAAAATTAAAATTGTGTCCTTTAGGAGGTCCTTTTTAAAGAAAAGGAGGGCTTGAGATTTTAATAATCCTTACTCATACAGAATTATTCTAACACATGTCAAACAAGATTTTCTCTTCATAGAACATTTTTTATCTCAATTAGCTACTTCATAATAGAGTATTATTTCTCAACCTGGGGTAGTAGGTTATCAAAAAGCATTACTAATCTTCTAATAACTGTTAATTTTAATTATAGTTAGCATCGATCTACGGGATTATAGAATAGCCAAACATATATAGATATTAATTGGAATGCTTGTTTTTCAGTTAGAGGTTTTTCGGTTGGTGGGTTGACGTTAGAAACCTATACAACTAAATTAGCTTCAGGTGACGGTAAAAAATGAGTTATGTATTTAGTCCATAATAAGACCATGGATGAAATGCCTTGAAAAATGGACATTTTAATAATGTACAAAATTGATTGCGTATCGCGCTTACCGTGAAGCACAAACAATCTCTACGTGCTTCTTTATTCAAAAACAAGTTTGCCAACATTTAAATTACATAATTAATCTCTAAATCTACATATTTATTACTATTAGTTATCAAGAAGGAGGTCGTGAGACGGTTGAATTAATTTTTGACCGAAGAAATGATTATAAGGAGGCAATGGAAATTCGGGAAAATTGCCAATGAATAAGCGGTTTTTCATTATTTCCAGGTATGCACCGGAAGTCGATCGAAGCGGCACACCATCTGAAGGAGCAGGAGAGTTGTAACAACAGCAACAGCAGCGATCACGAGGAAACGACCTCGATGCACACGGAGGCAAGCGACACGAGTGCCTCCAGCGGTGCTCCGTCTCAACAACCGACTCTGAACTCGATCGGTGGTGGCGCCACAAGCTCGTCACGTTCCCCACAACATGACTCGCACCAGGTAAGGCAACAGCAACAACAACCTTCGACGACGACTACGACGCAACAACAACAACAACAACCACCACAACATCCTCCTCCGCCACCGTACAACGACGATCCCGAAACGTTTCGGAACAATTCGATCGCATGCCTCAGGGCTAAAGCCCAAGAACATAACGCGAAAATTTTGGGCAATCACGGTTCTCTGCTTCAGTTGCGGGCGTTGTCCACGATGGCAGAGCAATCAAACGCGCCTTCTTCGGTTAGTTGTGACGCGAACGCTAACAGTCTTCACCATCACCAGGAGGTGAGGACGTCTTCGACTGGGGCGTCCGATCCTGGTGCGGGTGGCGGAATTTTTTGACAAAGCAGACCCAACTGATGCTCGTAATGACCGATCAGGTTTCGTTGCTTTACTTAACACACTCTCTTTTAAGTTCCTAAAGGTTTTCTTTGAAAATTTTCTATGTTTACGTATGTACGTACAAGGTGGCCTACGAAGCGCTCAAATAATTTTCCTCGCTTTTCTGTAACTAAAGGTAGTTGTGCAGGTAGCAATTATTGATAATTAAAAAAAAAAGATGACAGGTGGTTTTATACCTAACAAACGAACTAACAGCTGCTCAGAAAAAAAGTTTACCTAATGCATTAATTTCATCATCCATCGACGTTTTATTCAACAAACGTGTCGCACATTATCTACAAATGGTGACACGTTAGTCAGAGTTACAAAATTTGACCTTTTATGACTCACTAAACCTTTTAATCACTAAAAATATGTAATCATGAAATACAACGGTTTTATGATTCGGAAAGTGTTATAAAAACAAATATAAGTATCTACTATTAAAACAAGTACCTATTCTTATACAAATAATACAGGATGATTCAAAAAGGACTTTGCAACCTTAAAATACTGTCGTAAATTTGCACGATTTCAAATCCAAATGTGTTTTCAACAACGCCAAATAGTCGTCTATTGGACGTGCAGTTCGCGAGAAGGGCTGTTAACAATATTTTGTCTCACTTGTTTAAAGACTTCATCAGATATCCTTGGACGACCTGATAATTTCTTATGTCTTACCGTGCACCCTGTTTCTACAAAACATTTATCCCACGCATATTTGATACGGATCCATCGAAGGCAGGCATCTGCGATTATGCGAGTCAAAACTTATCCCTACAACTAACTCGGTAGGTTCTCTGAATAAATTTATATGACTTTTGAAAAGTGTAAAGTCCTTTTTGAATCGCCTTGTATATAAATTCATACTTGATACTCGTCATCGCCTGTTGTTCCACACTAGGGACTTCTACGCAGGATACGAACACTCCCTTGCAGTGGAGATATTCCTGAAAACTTGAATACTTGCAAGAATCAGATTCGACAAGTTTATGACTTATCTTGACGTGTATATTGGCGATAGACGAGGTACAATTGTTTAAAATCTTAAAAAAACAGTATCAATTTGTTTGTGATATTTAGTTTTTTACTCCTCCTCGCAAATGAGGATAATTCATAGCGAAAAGCGTATCACTTTGATCCATTTCAGAAAGGTTATGATATGTTTTTCATAATTACCGTATATATTGAAAATTATCTGGTCCAATGGATATTTTACTTCTTCCATTAACTAATTATTTCCAGATAAGAAGTGAAACGAAAACACCAAAATGAAAATTTGCATTTCTAAATATTTTATTTCTATTATAATCATTCTTTTGACTGTTTTTCAACATGAAAATTTTAGATAATTTGAACTTCAAAAGGTAAGTTGTAATGCTCTATCCGTTGCTGAAATCTAACAAGGTAAGATATTTTTTTGAATCTTTATTAATTAAACTAATTTTGAAGGGCAGCTGTTTATTTTGTAATTAAATTACATTATTAAACATCGATAAATGTATCTGATGTACTTAAAAACGAAATACATAGGTAGATAAAAATGCACTTGCAACACCAAACATAACGTGTACTATGTACTTAATTTACTTAAATATGTTTTGGGTTTTATAGTTTTTAAAAAACAGTTATAAACAGATAAGTTTTTCACGCTTACACAAAGTCTACTGACTCGCCTTTGCATTGGAGCATAACTTAACTGATTCGTTTTTACTTTGCTGGATTCAGTTAAAAATAACCGTTACCGCTACTACAATAAAGTAAATTACTCGATTAAACAATTGGAAAAAGAAAGGTTTTTTAGAGTAAGTGTATAGCCAATTTACTGAAACTGGTTAGTGTAGAATGATGATCTACAAATTCAAATATTATTGTAATCCAGCAGAACAAAAACGGCTAAAATGAAAGTATCCATCCTTATAAGTATGTGTAGTATTTTTAGTGTAAGCACTGAAAGTAGACCGTGTAGAGCTATAATCTACAAATTTAAAAGATCTTTCAATTGAAAAATTGATACGTTTTTGATTAAGGAAAAAAGGAGAAAATGTATTTTCTGCCATTTTTTCCGAAGATTTTAGGAATAAACTTACCTAAAAAATACAAACACTTAGAAGATACATCACCAAAAACTACGAAAAATTAAAAAATTTATGCAGAAACAATTTTGAATTATCAAATTTAAAATATAAAGTTTTATGACATATTATTGTTAAATCAACGTGATCTAAATTTGTCCAAACGTTTCTAGTCGAAGCATAACTGTACTGATCAAATTAAAATGCAAAAAATAAAATACAAAATGCCTATTTCTATTTTGCAATTGAATACTTTTTTTGAGAGAAGCATTTTGTACTATTTATGATACTTTTTCAGACGTACTTTCTAATTGCAAAATGCAAAACGCTTTTTTGGCGTTATGTTTTGCTATTCTCATCAATCAAATGTTACCCATATAAAATTGCTCACATTGCTTTTAAAATTCTAAATGATTCGGAACTTTTTGAAAACGGAAAATTGGAAACATCTATTCCGGGTAATTGTACCGTGGTCCATAGAATTTCGCAGTTCCAAATGTCTGATACCAGTTACAACTTGCAACAGTACTTGCCAAGTTACAACTGAAGAAACCGTTATCAACGAACGGCGAAACGTCCATGGACCACGGCAAAACAATATCGAATCAATGTACGCTGGCCGTGAAAACCCGAAAACTACAATGCTGTGCTGTGTTGATAGATACATTTGAAAAGTGAAAAAACTGTTTTAAAAATTAACTTATTAGATGAGCCTAAAGCTAAAGAAACTAAGAATTCCATTTCTTCCCCTTATCCAAATGTTTGGTTCTGATTTTTTGCGCCAAAGAAACTAATTTGGCATCAGTGTAATTTCGTTAAAGTTAAATCTGGTGCCAAAGGTAAATAAGGGAACATATGCATGATTTGTTTGCTTCTGAACTGAGTACTCTAAATAAGTATTTATTTAAAAAAATATTTCGGAAATATGTTTTTCCCTTTAAAATACAAATTTTGTATTTTGCATTTCAAATAGCAAATCAAAAAACTATTTGCATTTTGTATTTAAATACTTTTAATAAACCATTTTGCACATCTCTAGCTATTATATAAAGTAATACCAAAGGAACTCGTTTCTGCCCACCATAAACGTTTTAAAAAAGGGGACTATTATCTACGGGATATGTAATGTCAATGAGACTAGCTCTTCGACAGTCCTGAAGCAGGGAGTACTTGAATCATCTCAGAGTTATATCTCCAGTTTTTAATAGAATCATTATCGTATCAATAAACTTTCTTTCCTTAAACGTTGAACAATTGAAATGGCCCAATTTATGGGAACAAATTAAGAA
>NW_020438875.1:827916-835028 GCF_000699045.2 Agrilus planipennis | reverse complement strand
TTCTAAACATGTCCTTGATCTCAATTCCAATATCAGCTCTCCAGTAACAATTTTCTTTCTTCTTTTTTTAAAATCCAGGAAAAAATGTCTAAGAAAACCCTCCTATAGCCTACAACAAAGTGTGTTTTGTCTGACTCTAGATATAGAGGTATTTTCTATATCCTTGCTGTAAGAAAACACGTGAAAGGAAAACGATAAAAGGACAATTTATTGATCATTTTTATTTGTTTCTTTTTACAGCTAAAAACGCGACAATAGTATTTTATATTAAAAAAATTTTGTAGATGTCTGTATCGGTCAAGTTTCATTGATTGAACTGAAAATTTAGTGATCCAACAATGTTTTAGAAATAAACTAGCTTTCGGTTAAATTCTATAGCTATATCGAACAGGAATTATCAAAATTAAAAAGCTCACTTTAAAAGTATCTAAATCATACAAAGCTAAATTTTAATTAGGTGCATATTAATAACTACAACAAATAATTAAAAATCATAAATCCAGTGTTAATTAAGGAAATACCTGTACAGTGTATACTTCCACCCATTTTAAAGTTTGCAGACGAGCGGTGATTCTATTAGTGGAAATATTTATGCTAATTATTGTTTCTATTTTTAGCACAAAACATGCTTAGTAATGTAGCTTTTTATGCTATAATTAAAGATTACTAACATGTTAAATTTTACTTCTAATACTACCACGACACATTTATTACAAACGCACTTACTTAGTTTAATTCATCTTAAAAAAATATTAGGATCATTTGTCTGATGCATTTTCACTACGTATTTCGTTATCAAGTTTTCGGAAAAAATAGAAAAAGTCATAAAAAATGAAAACCCTTCATCACAAACGGTTGGGAAAACTAGCACATTTGTCGTCGGTTGACAGATTTATAGTTAATGATTTAAACTTCTTGATAAGCAAAAGCACAATATTTAAAAAAAATTATTTCGTCAGCTGTAGATTACTAATGTCTTTAAGTTTTTCGATTTTTCTATTACGACACATTTACTACAAATGCATTTATTTACTTTAATACTTTTTAAATAATATTAGGATCATTTCCCTGATGCATTTTTCACTTCGTATTTCATTATTAAGTTTTTGACAGAAATACAAAAAGTAATTACTATCAAAAACTCATCTAGAAAATGAAAACCCATAATCACAAACGTTTGGAAAAACTGACACATCTGTCGTAAGTTGATAGATTATAGTTTAAATGATTTAAACTTCTTGGTAAGCGAAAGCGTAATCTTAAAAAAAAATTGTTTCGATTACGAAGTCATTACCAAGAGCAAATCTGTACCACTTCTTTATTGAAACGATTGTCAAGTTTTAGTGAATAAACTGATTGATGCCTTTTTTATGTTTTTCCGTTTTTTATAATAGTCAGAGAGTTTTCCCAAGCTTTTTAACATAAAAGCTCTTCGAATTTTAATTTTAAAACCACTACTATTACTATAAGCTCAAAACTGCTGTAGACTCTCTAGGGAGTTGTGCAAAATTTACTTATACAATATTAGAAAATCTATAATATTGCAATGAATTCTTAACTGAAGTATTTTCATATTTATACTTTTCCGAAGAATGTTAAATTGCTTTTTTAGTTAGCTTTTACCAGAACTTTAGCATATTTAGTGCTACATTAAAGAACACTAGGTATTTAATAATTGCTGATTTTCATGGAAGAAAAATGAAAGAAGCCCACTGGTCATTTAAAGTTTACCAAAGCCATCATGCATTAAGTATTTGCTAAATAAAAAATCACACAAGGACATTGGCTGGACAGAACTTTGGATTAATATTTTCTGAATTTTGAAGAAATCCATGAGAGATAAAATTTAAAAAACGGAATAATACGATTCAGAAGTATGAGCGAAATGTCATAAATTTTTCATATTTTGGATTATGGTACGTGAAAATAAACATCAAAATTGAAAAACGTGTCGAAATTTACATTTCTGTTTGCACATTTGTTTATAAAGTAACTACCTGCATTTTAGGGATGTACATGATAATAATAATAACATATTTATTTAAACAATGTTTTCGATTACAATCGCCTGTTGTCGTTGGCATGCGCGCCACATCCGTTTCCGTTGTCATTACGCGTTGTGCGCCAACTTCCGTGCCCTGCTAAAATTTTATTCTTAACACTCCAAAAGAACTGTAGCTTCAAACATCTTATTAACACTTAGAATTTGCACAATTATGCACAATTCAGTCGTCAAATTTGTACCTTTTTCTTAGCCTTACAACACCTCAAGTTTGCCGTAATTTATTTAAATCTAATACAACAAGAAATGTTTTTGTAGATCAGGTGATGGATGGTACAGGACACATAGTGCTTCAAAATGGGTATCTATAGTTAATACCTAATTTTAAGGTCAGAGTTTTTAAATTTCTGTCGTCGAACAGGTGAATTTTAAATGATTAGCGAGACAATTTTTTTTAGTCCTATGAATAAGTAACTACCTTTTTCATCATCATAAGATTGTCAGTCCTAAGGCTGATTGGACACGCACCTCTACTTTTTCCTATCTTGAGTTAATCTTCGCATTTCCCTAAAACTAGAAAATCCCACATCCTTAACTATATGCGAACAGTAATCTAATCTAGGTCTACCTGTACTCCTCTTAACTCCTGTTTCTGCCTCTCATATGTCTCTAACCAGACCTTCATGCGTGGGAAGGTATCCTACCTATAGAGCAACCCATATCCTTAACTATTTGCGAACAGTAATCTAATCTAGGTCTACCTCTACTCCTCTTAACTCCTGTTTCTGCCTCTAATATGTCTCTAACCAGACCTTCATGCGTGGGAAGATATCCTACCTATAAAGCAACCCATATCCTTAACTATTTGCGAACAGTAATCTAATCTAGGTCTACCTGTACTCCTCTTAACTCCTNTCAAAAGGTAAGTTGTAATGCTCTATCCGTTGCTGAAATCTAACAAGGTAAGATATTTTTTTGAATCTTTATTAATTAAACTAATTTTGAAGGGCAGCTGTTTATTTTGTAATTAAATTACATTATTAAACATCGATAAATGTATCTGATGTACTTAAAAACGAAATACATAGGTAGATAAAAATGCACTTGCAACACCAAACATAACGTGTACTATGTACTTAATTTACTTAAATATGTTTTGGGTTTTATAGTTTTTAAAAAACAGTTATAAACAGATAAGTTTTTCACGCTTACACAAAGTCTACTGACTCGCCTTTGCATTGGAGCATAACTTAACTGATTCGTTTTTACTTTGCTGGATTCAGTTAAAAATAACCGTTACCGCTACTACAATAAAGTAAATTACTCGATTAAACAATTGGAAAAAGAAAGGTTTTTTAGAGTAAGTGTATAGCCAATTTACTGAAACTGGTTAGTGTAGAATGATGATCTACAAATTCAAATATTATTGTAATCCAGCAGAACAAAAACGGCTAAAATGAAAGTATCCATCCTTATAAGTATGTGTAGTATTTTTAGTGTAAGCACTGAAAGTAGACCGTGTAGAGCTATAATCTACAAATTTAAAAGATCTTTCAATTGAAAAATTGATACGTTTTTGATTAAGGAAAAAAGGAGAAAATGTATTTTCTGCCATTTTTTCCGAAGATTTTAGGAATAAACTTACCTAAAAAATACAAACACTTAGAAGATACATCACCAAAAACTACGAAAAATTAAAAAATTTATGCAGAAACAATTTTGAATTATCAAATTTAAAATATAAAGTTTTATGACATATTATTGTTAAATCAACGTGATCTAAATTTGTCCAAACGTTTCTAGTCGAAGCATAACTGTACTGATCAAATTAAAATGCAAAAAATAAAATACAAAATGCCTATTTCTATTTTGCAATTGAATACTTTTTTTGAGAGAAGCATTTTGTACTATTTATGATACTTTTTCAGACGTACTTTCTAATTGCAAAATGCAAAACGCTTTTTTGGCGTTATGTTTTGCTATTCTCATCAATCAAATGTTACCCATATAAAATTGCTCACATTGCTTTTAAAATTCTAAATGATTCGGAACTTTTTGAAAACGGAAAATTGGAAACATCTATTCCGGGTAATTGTACCGTGGTCCATAGAATTTCGCAGTTCCAAATGTCTGATACCAGTTACAACTTGCAACAGTACTTGCCAAGTTACAACTGAAGAAACCGTTATCAACGAACGGCGAAACGTCCATGGACCACGGCAAAACAATATCGAATCAATGTACGCTGGCCGTGAAAACCCGAAAACTACAATGCTGTGCTGTGTTGATAGATACATTTGAAAAGTGAAAAAACTGTTTTAAAAATTAACTTATTAGATGAGCCTAAAGCTAAAGAAACTAAGAATTCCATTTCTTCCCCTTATCCAAATGTTTGGTTCTGATTTTTTGCGCCAAAGAAACTAATTTGGCATCAGTGTAATTTCGTTAAAGTTAAATCTGGTGCCAAAGGTAAATAAGGGAACATATGCATGATTTGTTTGCTTCTGAACTGAGTACTCTAAATAAGTATTTATTTAAAAAAATATTTCGGAAATATGTTTTTCCCTTTAAAATACAAATTTTGTATTTTGCATTTCAAATAGCAAATCAAAAAACTATTTGCATTTTGTATTTAAATACTTTTAATAAACCATTTTGCACATCTTCATTAGTATGCCATAAAGCTTTCTTTATAAACTATCATATTAAATTTATTGGGCACAAATACTATCAAAGTTTTCTTTTAGGAATTTCGATATTTTAATTAGTTTGTTTAGTGGCTGATTACCTATTGGCAACTCGATCAGACTACTTTAGTGTACTGTAACATTATTCGAATTATTTTGGGTTAGTACATGCATTTTTGTTTTCGTAATTTAAAGACAAATAGGGAACTGATGTAATGTACGTTTCTGGTGGATCATGGTTGTTTTTAGTTTATTATTAGATGAAACACTAAAAAAAAACACAATTGAATTTCCTTAATAGTGAAAAATAATCAGAATTAAGCATTGCTGGAAACTGTTTTTGTGCATTGTAAACAGTAATTTAAACTTTCATACAGTTCACAAATTAATTTTTCGAAAAATTCAGAGTGTAAGGCATTTTCGCAAACATTTTATCATCATCATCGTAAGATCGTCAATTCTAAGACTGGACACGCACCTCCACTCTTTCCTATCCTCAGCTAATCTTCGAATTTACCTAAAACTAGAACATGCCACATCCTTCTATTTGGAAACCTTAATCTGATGTAGGTCTACCTCTACTTCTCTTAACTCCTGTTTCTGCTTCTAATATGTCTCTGACTAGACCTTAATGCCTGAGAAAGTGTCCTACCAACCTATCTCGCCTATTCCTTATTGGCTTTCATAGAGTCCTCTGTTCTCCTATTCTTTCTAATGCCTCTTCATTTCTAACCTTCTCAATCCACAGTATTCACATCATTCGTCTGTAACACACATTAAAAATCATAATCCAGTAACTATTCGCTTGTATTAGTAGAAAATATTCTAGCTGATGAAATACGGTAAAATAAAACCAAATTTAAGAAAAAAAACGTGATGGTGACAGTAGAATAAATATTGTATTGAAAGTATTCATTAGAACTCCGATATGGCTTTAAACTTTAAACAATGTGCTACCTACGTGACAAGGTCACCATTTATTGCCACATTTTAGGTCAGAGTGGTACAAATGAATTTTAATGTTAACGTTGTTTTAATTAAGCTTGTTACGTAGAGTATCCTTCTATAGAACCACACTTCCAAATACTGCTACTGAAAATTGCTTTTCCTTGAACTGTATCTTTTTAAATAGGTGCAAGTGCGTAATTATGGATATAAAGGAAATGTACCGACTATAAAAATACGATAACGCAGCCATAATTTAGACTTTACGGCCTGAAATATATTCGCCTTCCAATATGTATAAAAGTTTATTAAAAATACGGAGTCTAATAAAAAGACTACTAACTAGATTGAAGAACGGAATTTTGCAAAAATTTGAATTTTATTATCGTGCTGAAATTGCTTCTTTGTATAACATTTTTGTTATTTCAATATTTTTCAGGATACTTGTTTGTTACTTATATAGACAAAACTGATGAAGAATTCTGGTAATTTCGTGTGATCCCTTGATATACATATGTGGTACCTACGTCATATTGATTGTAAGATTATTAAGTTTTTTCGTCTTTTGATTGATATCAAATTGTGAGATATCGCATCACGAAATGAGAGCGTGTATCAACTTATTGTTTGATTATTTGAGATGGTTTTGTGGTTTTTAATTTTGTAGATTAAATTTAAAGAACAACTATTTAATCATCATCTTCTACTGTTCTGTTACTTCATAATAATTGTTCTACTTAGAGTAAATTAAAAGTGTTTTGGGGATGTAAGGTCTGAACAACATAAAACCTTTATTCTAAACATGTCCTTGATCTCAATTCCAATATCAGCTCTCCAGTAACAATTTTCTTTCTTCTTTTTTTAAAATCCAGGAAAAAATGTCTAAGAAAACCCTCCTATAGCCTACAACAAAGTGTGTTTTATCTGACTCTAGATATAGAGGTATTTTCTATATCCTTGCTGTAAGAAAACACGTGAAAGGAAAACGATAAAAGGACAATTTATTGATCATTTTTATTTGTTTCTTTTTACAGCTAAAAACGCGACAATAGTATTTTATATTAAAAAAATTTTGTAGATGTCTGTATCGGTCAAGTTTCATTGATTGAACTGAAAATTTAGTGATCCAACAATGTTTTAGAAATAAACTAGCTTTCGGTTAAATTCTATAGCTATATCGAACAGGAATTATCAAAATTAAAAAGCTCACTTTAAAAGTATCTAAATCATACAAAGCTAAATTTTAATTAGGTGCATATTAATAACTACAACAAATAATTAAAAATCATAAATCCAGTGTTAATTAAGGAAATACCTGTACAGTGTATACTTCCACCCATTTTAAAGTTTGCAGACGAGCGGTGATTCTATTAGTGGAAATATTTATCTAACGATTTAACTTTGTATTTCATTTGCTTAGTAATATAGGTACCTATAAAATGTGAATTTATGTAGATATTGGAAAATGTGACATATGC
>NW_020438875.1:816053-826336 GCF_000699045.2 Agrilus planipennis | reverse complement strand
CAACCCATATCCTTAACTATTTGCGAACAGTAATCTAATCTAGGTCTACCTCTACTCCTCTTAACTCCTGTTTCTGCCTCTAATATGTCTCTAACCAGACCTTCATGCGTGGGAAGATATCCTACCTATAAAGCAACCCATATCCTTAACTATTTGCGAACAGTAATCTAATCTAGGTCTACCTGTACTCCTCTTAACTCCTGTTTCTGCCTCTAATATGTCCCTAACCAGACCATCATGCGTGGGAAGATATCCTACCTATAAAGCAACCCATATCCTTAACTATTTGCAAACAGTAATCTAACTTAGCTCTACCCCTCCTAACTTCCGTTTCTGCCTCTAATATGTCTCTGAATAGATCTTCATTCCTGAGAATGTGTCCTACCAACTTATGTAGCCTATTTCTTATTGACTTCCATCGAGTCATCTGTTCTCCTAGTCTTTCTAATACCTCTTCATTTCTAACCTTCTCTATCCACGATATCCTCATCATTCGTTAATATTATTCATTCCTAATTATCTTTTTATTATTAATAAATATTTTTGGGCAATATTTACAATTTACAATGTATCATCTGAAAGGTAATTAATTCCTTTTGCGCCAAAATAATTTGAATTTACTCAGAAAATGTATTATGTGTTGTGCACGTTAATTACAGTTCGAAATAGTTTTTCTAGTTTGTCATTTAACACTAAATAATATACGGAATACCACATGTGTTTATCGGTTAAATACAGACTTTATGTTAACGAGTCAAAAAGGTTATCTACTAATCAGATTAGATAACAGCATATTTCACTGCAAATTCAATTGAACGAGTTTCGGTTAAGCTTATGAATTTAAATCAAAAAGAAGGAAATATCTTAAAGAAAATAAAATGCGAACAACCTCTACATTAATGAATTTTAAAAAAATCAATGAGTGTTTTACGTTCTTCTGAAAAGATGAAGAACGAAGTAAATGTCATAATCCTAACTGATATTATAAATGCAAATGTGGGTTTCTTTGATTGTTTGTTACCATTTCACACCTTAACTACTCAACCTACCATCATGAAATTTTGTACACACATTGTCAGGGGTACAGAAAAGGACATAGGGTACCTTTTACCCAGAAACGAAATACTGTTCGCGAGGGATAAATAAAAATAGTTTTAAAAGGTCGATGATTTTTGACACGTATTTAGGACATCAACGCGAGCGAAACAGCGGGTAAAACCTAATCAATGAATAGTCTATGCTCTATGGTGTTACTTTAAAATAGGTGAAACTTTAATTTGAGTATAGTTTTTGTTTTGGAGATATGACAAATTCAGCTACCTATTTGATTCTTCCATGCCACGGCGAATCCGACATTCTCGGTGACCTCTTACGTTATCTTAAAATTCTCAACAGATATATACACAAACAGTACCATCTCGAACATAAATTTTTCCGGCTTTTTCTGATATTTTATGAAATTTTACCAGAAGTTTAATACCTACAAGAAAGTTACAAAATATTTTTATGACATCGAGAGCTAATTTGCTGGGAGCAGTAAGATAATGATGGAGGATATGAATTCTAGATAAAATACATACAATTTGGAAAGTTGTAATCGTTTACTACAAGAAAAATATCTAAATTAAAACATTAACCTTTTGGATTTTTCGAGAATTTTTCTATTATTTCTTTTTACTAGAGCATATCCCTAAAGTAGCCTAGGTAGATCGACCTCTAGGGCTCAACTCGAAACTGCGAAAAGTCGATGTTGGCAAAAACAAAAATTGCGGATTTATAAAATGTCAAGAAATCGTGACCGAAATTTTGGCTTTCCAAAAATGGAATACAAAATAGCATACTTGCTTTATCAGTAAATATGTGTAAAATATTAAATGTTCATGAAACATAATGAAAATGTGGAGTTACATTTGGGGAACATTACACATTAATCATGGAAAAATTCACTGTTTCAGTTGCCAAAAACACTGAAAAAATTGGCACTTGATCTACGAAATAAATGCGTTTAGGGGTCATTGCGCATTGTATTCACATTCAGCATTTACACGTATAGGTGTGCGTTTCAAATTGTAAATATAAATCGGGAAATAAATGAATTAGTTGCAATTTGATTCATTTTACCGTGAGCAGGTCAACTTTAGAAGGTTCCACTCGTCATATTTTCAAAACAAAAGTCATGCTCAACATGAATTTAAAATACTGTTTATTTAGATCACTTTTGACTCGAAGCTCCCATAAGGGGCGATTGGATCACTTTTCATTTTTGAGTCTAATTGAAACTTCGTAATTTATGGGCAAGCTTTCTTAATCGTTACAATAAAAGTAAGTCATTTTTTCTTAATCTTCTGTTTAGGAATTTAATTGAAAAGTAAGGAAATGCATTCATTTCCAAACAAAAGAAAACGGACAAGTGCGAGTGGTTAAAAAAGGGTTAGGCTCTCACGGTCGGCTAATAATGATTGACATTCCAGTTTAATAACCCTGGTCTAGGATCGTTCCTTTACGCCCTCGCTACATTTCTTGAGGATGCCAACTACAGTAGCCGACGAAGCGTCGGATAAACAAACTCACCAAAGCAGAAACAATCCTAGACTAAAGCCATAAAACACGAATATCGAGCATTATTCAGACAAATTTAAATAGCACCACCCTTGAGGTTTAGCCCACGCAGTAAATAAAGAATCATTAAAATCGGTTCACAATCAGCGAAAAAATCGCCTAACATATTCACAAAAAAAGTAAGTAAATTAAATTAAAGCCTTGAACGTAGTTGAAAAAAGATTTTCACCAACAGAAATACGAAATACAAAAATTCCATTTTTTTATTTCAAAGTACAGACTCCTGAAAATATTCTACTATGAAATACAAACAAAAACCTACACAGATTAGATGACTGTGACTGCAAATAATTAAAAATGTCGAATGTTCTACTTTTAAGAGAAATACGAAAATTAGCTCAAAATGGAAAGGAATGATGGTGCTGTCCAAACAGTGTTTGAACTGACGACCTTTTGATGATGATGAGTCCAGTTTATTATTAATGTTTTGCAATTGGTCGCTTTTCTTTCAATTTTCCATTTTCTTTTAATCTTACTTATAGACTAAGATAGTAATACGCCGATGATTCTTGGTTTAATGTGTTGACTAAATAGTAGAAAACAAACACTTGAATAAGTTTTGCAGTGTTCTTTTTAATTGACTCTACGTGCATTTCACCTTACTAAGGCATCATCAGGAGTTTACCTAATGCTATAGTATTATAGGCGAAATGTGCATACAGTCAATAAAGAGGATCATTGTGAAACTTCTCCAAGTGTCTGTTTTCTACTATTAAGTAATTGATTACTTATAGATGTATAGATATTGTGAATTAAATTTCAAAATATTCAAAACTTTTATGAATTAACATAAAAATATTTAAATAAATTCTCGTTGTCCTTAAATAATAATTCTTTACAAGATCAAATATTTTATTTTCACATTAGATACTCGAAAAAATGATACATATACATAGGCTGATATGCATCTGCAGATGTATTTTGTAACCTTTGTATTAAAAATTTCAACAAGCATCAGTTTTCGATCACTTAATAGTCAGAGTGTCGGCGCCTCCACCAAAAATGGAACATTCGTCCTGCATTTCATATTTCAGTTACTTTTAATGTCAAGTGTACAAAATACCTTAAATACGCTCCAATCAATATAGTGCTCCTGATTATTTAACGTTTAAGTACCTCGAAAAAATACATAAATACAATGTTTGGAAAAAAATATTGAAATTTGTCGTCAAAACTTAGGAATTACGTATGTGTATTCTGCTTGATAACCCAACTTGAACAACATAAATCGAACCATTTACCTAATGATCAAGAATTTATTATTTATTCACAAATTCTATTGGAGTTTTACGTTTTTCTTCAAGCTGTTGACTTTTAAAAACATTCCTGAACTTGGTGTATCTAGGACTCAGGGTAATCCTACCAATACTCGGAATAAATACCAATGCTAGGCTTCCTTGTTGTTAAGAAGTGATTTTTTTAGGGAATAATGAAAATAACCCGATCCAAAATTATTTTTTTACCTTTAATTTAGTACAATAATTAATTGGAGTTAATATAATCCAGCAATATTTACTTTTTAAATATTCCGCAATCATTGTCTGTGCTTTTAAGAAAAATGTTGCACAGGTTAAATATTATTGATATTATTTTTGGTTGATGGTCTACTATCGTAGTTTGCTATTTTACTTTTCTTGAAGACCCAGTAAAAGTTAATAGTAAATGTAGCCGGTGTTGTTAATGCTTTATATACGTATAAAATACAAACAGTTTTATCAGTTTCGAACGATATCCGTATCAGTTTCATACATTCCGAGAAATTGTAAAACAAATATCATCATCGAAAGAAAATTCCTAGCAGCTAAAGCTGTTCCAAATGCATCCGTTTTGAAAGTTTAATCTTTTTTCAATTTTATTTATCCTGGTTCCTAAGTATTTTCTCTATCACATTCGGAAAGCTTCTTTTAACTAAACGGATACTTTCTAAGCATATATTAACAAGTTCTATGATGATATATTATTATGAATATAATTATTCTCGTTGTGTTACTGCTCTTCTTAAATGGAATGACGAAATGTATTAAATCTCAACATTTGGGATGTTCATAATAAAAATTTTAATAAAATAGAAAACCAATAAATTTTTACGAATTTTGGAACAATTTTGTTCAAATTATTGTGTTTTTTAATGATGTTCATTTACTTAATATTCGGGTGAATAATGCAATTAACATATTCAACAGATTCCAAAAACAAAAGAAAATGCACCTAAGAAACTGGTAAGAAATCTGAAATACAATTTAATCCTTATGGACCAATGGGTCATCATAATTAACTTTTATGTATAGTTTTCACTACTATTTTAAATAATTTTGACATCGAATCTTAGGAATATCCACCAATGATATTGAACGTTAATGAAGTCAACTTTTTTACATCAATATTTAACATTACTATTCACTACTCCACCATTAGATAGCATTGACAACTCTTAAAAAAGTAGCCCTTAAAGTTTTCCGTATTTGGCAGGATAATTCATGTATATATACTTTTCTTGTATTATAATCCTAATATTAACTAATTTTTTTAATCGATTTGTTTTTTTCTTCTGTAAAATCTCTAATTCCAAAACAAAATTAACAACGTAAAATATAGAAAATACTGATTCTCCTCTTGTTTACTTGTTCACGCAAATAATTACTGTATTTTTCATGTTATTAAAAAATTTAACAGTAATATTTAAAGATGTCTATTATTCACAACGAGCGTATATTTTTGTATATAGAACAGTAACCTTAGCTACGCGAACTACCTGATTAAAATTTTTCATGCGAGAAATTAACGAAAAACTGTTTCGTATTTCAAGTTTTCGCTTAGCTGTTTTCCCGATATTTTCATGCATTCGCACCATGCGATCGCTATAGTAACGGGACAACTTTACGGCATTTCAGCTTTGTCCGCCTTTTAACCTTGCGACTCGAATTAGCAACAACAACAGTCATGGAATATCAATTCAACTATTCAGCGTTATTTCTCTCTCGTTGACGACGTAGTTTTCGATCGCTAAATGCCTACATAGATAGATCGCGTTGCGGGTCGCACCAGTTAATAAATTCTAGATAGAGAGCAGGACATAGACTTCGGTGAGTTGTTCATCCCCTTTTCCTTTTACCTGCTTGCCCATGTTATTCGAATTCGCACAGGTCGCAGATAAATGAATTGAAAGGAGGGTTGAATAATAGATGAACTGACTAGCTATTAGATACGTAGGTAGACCGAGAGTTTGAGTTTCGTAGCATTATCTACGGCTACGAAACAACGAACGAGACGAACGTTTTCTCCAACTTTATAATAATTCTGGGCAACACTTCAAGGTCTTTTGATCGAACGCTATCGTTGAATATGTTTTGTAGTCGCAATCGTCATTTCGAAGTAGTAGTTTCGCTGGCGACTGTTTGGGGCGCTTCGTTAGTTAGAGTTGATTAGTTAGCGATGAACTGCATAAATTATTTAGCGTTTTTATTGAAGCTGGCGAGAAAACACATACCTATGTATGTACATGTTATATCGACGTAGGTCAGTAAACATAAATTGAGTATTATTCAATCGGAATTGTACCAGGTGCCTACGCACCCACATTCAATATGCTAATCTGGTTTGATAATTTGCGTTTATGGAAACCACTTACTCTTTATTTTTATGGGACTCCATTAGCATCTTCCTTTTTTCTCGAAGATTACCTCACATAGAAAAATGTTTGTTTAAGCAAATAAATTGTAATGCAGGGCGAGATGTAAAGACGGGAAGGAAGTCGATGAATATTTATAATTTTAACAAAATTTCGNACAAATTTTGTATTTTGCATTTCAAATAGCAAATCAAAAAACTATTTGCATTTTGTATTTAAATACTTTTAATAAACCATTTTGCACATCTTCATTAGTATGCCATAAAGCTTTCTTTATAAACTATCATATTAAATTTATTGGGCACAAATACTATCAAAGTTTTCTTTTAGGAATTTCGATATTTTAATTAGTTTATTTAGTGGCTGATTACCTATTGGCAACTCGATCAGACTACTTTAGTGTACTGTAACATTATTCGAATTATTTTGGGTTAGTACATGCATTTTTGTTTTCGTAATTTAAAGACAAATAGGGAACTGATGTAATGTACGTTTCTGGTGGATCATGGTTGTTTTTAGTTTATTATTAGATGAAACACTAAAAAAAAACACAATTGAATTTCCTTAATAGTGAAAAATAATCAGAATTAAGCATTGCTGGAAACTGTTTTTGTGCATTGTAAACAGTAATTTAAACTTTCATACAGTTCACAAATTAATTTTTCGAAAAATTCAGAGTGTAAGGCATTTTCGCAAACATTTTATCATCATCATCGTAAGATCGTCAATTCTAAGACTGGACACGCACCTCCACTCTTTCCTATCCTCAGCTAATCTTCGAATTTACCTAAAACTAGAACATGCCACATCCTTCTATTTGGAAACCTTAATCTGATGTAGGTCTACCTCTACTTCTCTTAACTCCTGTTTCTGCTTCTAATATGTCTCTGACTAGACCTTAATGCCTGAGAAAGTGTCCTACCAACCTATCTCGCCTATTCCTTATTGGCTTTCATAGAGTCCTCTGTTCTCCTATTCTTTCTAATGCCTCTTCATTTCTAACCTTCTCAATCCACAGTATTCACATCATTCGTCTGTAACACACATTAAAAATCATAATCCAGTAACTATTCGCTTGTATTAGTAGAAAATATTCTAGCTGATGAAATACGGTAAAATAAAACCAAATTTAAGAAAAAAAACGTGATGGTGACAGTAGAATAAATATTGTATTGAAAGTATTCATTAGAACTCCGATATGGCTTTAAACTTTAAACAATGTGCTACCTACGTGACAAGGTCACCATTTATTGCCACATTTTAGGTCAGAGTGGTACAAATGAATTTTAATGTTAACGTTGTTTTAATTAAGCTTGTTACGTAGAGTATCCTTCTATAGAACCACACTTCCAAATACTGCTACTGAAAATTGCTTTTCCTTGAACTGTATCTTTTTAAATAGGTGCAAGTGCGTAATTATGGATATAAAGGAAATGTACCGACTATAAAAATACGATAACGCAGCCATAATTTAGACTTTACGGCCTGAAATATATTCGCCTTCCAATATGTATAAAAGTTTATTAAAAATACGGAGTCTAATAAAAAGACTACTAACTAGATTGAAGAACGGAATTTTGCAAAAATTTGAATTTTATTATCGTGCTGAAATTGCTTCTTTGTATAACATTTTTGTTATTTCAATATTTTTCAGGATACTTGTTTGTTACTTATATAGACAAAACTGATGAAGAATTCTGGTAATTTCGTGTGATCCCTTGATATACATATGTGGTACCTACGTCATATTGATTGTAAGATTATTAAGTTTTTTCGTCTTTTGATTGATATCAAATTGTGAGATATCGCATCACGAAATGAGAGCGTGTATCAACTTATTGTTTGATTATTTGAGATGGTTTTGTGGTTTTTAATTTTGTAGATTAAATTTAAAGAACAACTATTTAATCATCATCTTCTACTGTTCTGTTACTTCATAATAATTGTTCTACTTAGAGTAAATTAAAAGTGTTTTGGGGATGTAAGGTCTGAACAACATAAAACCTTTATTCTAAACATGTCCTTGATCTCAATTCCAATATCAGCTCTCCAGTAACAATTTTCTTTCTTCTTTTTTTAAAATCCAGGAAAAAATGTCTAAGAAAACCCTCCTATAGCCTACAACAAAGTGTGTTTTGTCTGACTCTAGATATAGAGGTATTTTCTATATCCTTGCTGTAAGAAAACACGTGAAAGGAAAACGATAAAAGGACAATTTATTGATCATTTTTATTTGTTTCTTTTTACAGCTAAAAACGCGACAATAGTATTTTATATTAAAAAAATTTTGTAGATGTCTGTATCGGTCAAGTTTCATTGATTGAACTGAAAATTTAGTGATCCAACAATGTTTTAGAAATAAACTAGCTTTCGGTTAAATTCTATAGCTATATCGAACAGGAATTATCAAAATTAAAAAGCTCACTTTAAAAGTATCTAAATCATACAAAGCTAAATTTTAATTAGGTGCATATTAATAACTACAACAAATAATTAAAAATCATAAATCCAGTGTTAATTAAGGAAATACCTGTACAGTGTATACTTCCACCCATTTTAAAGTTTGCAGACGAGCGGTGATTCTATTAGTGGAAATATTTATGCTAATTATTGTTTCTATTTTTAGCACAAAACATGCTTAGTAATGTAGCTTTTTATGCTATAATTAAAGATTACTAACATGTTAAATTTTACTTCTAATACTACCACGACACATTTATTACAAACGCACTTACTTAGTTTAATTCATCTTAAAAAAATATTAGGATCATTTGTCTGATGCATTTTCACTACGTATTTCGTTATCAAGTTTTCGGAAAAAATAGAAAAAGTCATAAAAAATGAAAACCCTTCATCACAAACGGTTGGGAAAACTAGCACATTTGTCGTCGGTTGACAGATTTATAGTTAATGATTTAAACTTCTTGATAAGCAAAAGCACAATATTTAAAAAAAATTATTTCGTCAGCTGTAGATTACTAATGTCTTTAAGTTTTTCGATTTTTCTATTACGACACATTTACTACAAATGCATTTATTTACTTTAATACTTTTTAAATAATATTAGGATCATTTCCCTGATGCATTTTTCACTTCGTATTTCATTATTAAGTTTTTGACAGAAATACAAAAAGTAATTACTATCAAAAACTCATCTAGAAAATGAAAACCCATAATCACAAACGTTTGGAAAAACTGACACATCTGTCGTAAGTTGATAGATTATAGTTTAAATGATTTAAACTTCTTGGTAAGCGAAAGCGTAATCTTAAAAAAAAATTGTTTCGATTACGAAGTCATTACCAAGAGCAAATCTGTACCACTTCTTTATTGAAACGATTGTCAAGTTTTAGTGAATAAACTGATTGATGCCTTTTTTATGTTTTTCCGTTTTTTATAATAGTCAGAGAGTTTTCCCAAGCTTTTTAACATAAAAGCTCTTCGAATTTTAATTTTAAAACCACTACTATTACTATAAGCTCAAAACTGCTGTAGACTCTCTAGGGAGTTGTGCAAAATTTACTTATACAATATTAGAAAATCTATAATATTGCAATGAATTCTTAACTGAAGTATTTTCATATTTATACTTTTCCGAAGAATGTTAAATTGCTTTTTTAGTTAGCTTTTACCAGAACTTTAGCATATTTAGTGCTACATTAAAGAACACTAGGTATTTAATAATTGCTGATTTTCATGGAAGAAAAATGAAAGAAGCCCACTGGTCATTTAAAGTTTACCAAAGCCATCATGCATTAAGTATTTGCTAAATAAAAAATCACACAAGGACATTGGCTGAACAGAACTTTGGATTAATATTTTCTGAATTTTGAAGAAATCCATGAGAGATAAAATTTAAAAAACGGAATAATACGATTCAGAAGTATGAGCGAAATGTCATAAATTTTTCATATTTTGGATTATGGTACGTGAAAATAAACATCAAAATTGAAAAACGTGTCGAAATTTACATTTCTGTTTGCACATTTGTTTATAAAGTAACTACCTGCATTTTAGGGATGTACATGATAATAAT
>NW_020438875.1:799742-812903 GCF_000699045.2 Agrilus planipennis | reverse complement strand
TAGTTAGCGATGAACTGCATAAATTATTTAGCGTTTTTATTGAAGCTGGCGAGAAAACACATACCTATGTATGTACATGTTATATCGACGTAGGTCAGTAAACATAAATTGAGTATTATTCAATCGGAATTGTACCAGGTGCCTACGCACCCACATTCAATATGCTAATCTGGTTTGATAATTTGCGTTTATGGAAACCACTTACTCTTTATTTTTATGGGACTCCATTAGCATCTTCCTTTTTTCTCGAAGATTACCTCACATAGAAAAATGTTTGTTTAAGCAAATAAATTGTAATGCAGGGCGAGATGTAAAGACGGGAAGGAAGTCGATGAATATTTATAATTTTAACAAAATTTCGTACTTTAATCAGAATTAAATAAAATGCAAAATGTAATTCTGTTAATGGTACTTTAAAGATAAATTATTTCGAAATTAAAGTAATCAGAAATACCTTTCTTATATTCTTAATAGTATTATACCCTAAAATTCAGTAGTTATTTATATTTAAATTTTTCACATTTATTGGAATTTCCCTCCTTTAGTATTTTACTACTTCATTTCTTAATATAAACGAACTTTATAAAATGTTTACGTTTTGAATTGTAAATTTTATATATTCATACGTAATTTCTAGTCCTTCAGTTCAGCCACGCAATTTGGTACGAATACCCTAATATAGGGTGATTTCAAATTTATTTATTAATTTTTTTTATCTCAAACGGGTTTAGTACTTTCATATACACGTGAGAAGAACTTTGATCCAAGGAGAGCTTATTATACTGATATTTACTGATCGTTCCTTTTTAATTTTCCGTAAGAAAAACACGGAAAATATTTTACTGGAAATTTTCATCGACATCTCGTAAACAAAAAGCTTAATACAAGAACAGTACAAGTCCATTGAAAGTAACATAAAATTTTCTCTGAAAAGCTTTTCATACGTGTTTTTCGTAAAGATAACGCTTCCTTAGTTTATTAGCGTTCAAGATTTAGGAATATTTTTATGATTCAGAAAAAATCGATTTTACAATAAAAATTTAAGAAATAATAGTTTTTATTGAATTTTTCTATTTTATTTTTCCATTAAAAGTCGAAAGGTGAAAATAAAATTCTTTTTTGACAATTTTTTATGAGATTTCGACAAAAAAATGTTAAAGGGATTTATTAATTATTTTTTACAATTTTTCGGACTACTTTTGTATTAGTGTGTACAAATTATTTTGGGAGCTGATACACTATGGAGTCGTTCATAAAATACGTTCACAAATAAGGGATAGGGAGGGGTATTGCTTAGCGAGATGAGATATGACAAGGGCCGAGGGGAAGAATCTAAGGAAATGTGACGTTCGCACTTCATCAGTTTTATTTTAACATTTTTCAGTTTAGCAGTTCTTGATATTTTTCATTACGATAGAAAATCATTCTCATTACTATTTTTAATCATATAAGATTATTTATAGGGGTGGGGGCTGGCTTTTGCGACGTATTATTTATTAAGGGGGATTGCTGAAAGTGTGACAGCGTGACAAAGGGAAGAAGGTGTCCAAAAAGGTGAAATTCTGAGTGTTTTATGAACGTGTCCTATTGAAGAATAACGAGAATGATGCACAAGAACTTATTTATAGAAAATATTGTACTATTTTCAATGGACTTGATGCCGTTTACGGGATATATTTATATATATTTATATTTACATAAAGTAAATCCAACAGAGGTAAACGTAGTTACCTGTTCGTTGGACCGGTTATAAAAAATATAGATGAAAATATTTAGTGAACAATTCTTTCTCATGCTTTTCTTATGGAAAACTAAAAAAATCCAATGAGGTACCAGTAAACATCAACATTTTGATTCCTTTTAGACCAGAGCTCTTCCTATATGTGCCTATTTTCAACTATTAAATTTATTTGACAGATAACAAAAGAAGAAAACTAATGTATTAACAGTCTAAAGTAATAAACCATCACACAAACATCTTAAAAATGTTTTTCGGATTTTTTACAAGGACAAATTATCCTTTAATGTTTAGATGATACCAAGAGCAATGTAGAGATGTGCTTATTCAGTTCCATTGTTTTAATGGAAAACTTTGCAAACAAATATTTTTATAGCAGATTATCACTTTAAGGCATGTGTGCCTTTAAACTAAAATTGGTTTGCAAACAATCGTTATATTGTTTGTTAATAGCGGAACTTTCACGACCATAGTAAATCATTGTACATATTACCAACTGCATTAGTATCAACGAACAATGGTTGCATTTTCTGTGTGATCCCTGAATGTTATACGTACCTATATAAAATAAATAAATCAATACTACTCAGGGGAAAATTAATTTTGCAACCCCCTTTAAAAAATTTGTGACAGATAAAAATAATGATAACTAATTTTCATTAAATTGTAAATAAAAATGGGGTGGAGGCACATATTTCTAAGAGCAACGTCTTGTTTTGAATTAAAATTCATTTTCCGAAAATCAAGAAAGATAGGCATTGAATTTTTTTCACTTCTTGCTTATTTCATTCTAGCTTAAATATGAATATACTTAGACAAAAGGGAAAACAATAATGGGTAACTATACTTGGTCACTTGGTCATAAAAGGTCGAAAAATGGTTGAATCTTCATGATTTTGGTCTCAAAATGTTCCAGATTAAAAAGTGAGTTTTTCATGCTCTTTTATCACACGCTTTTCTCTCCCACACCCAGTTGCCACCATTCAAAAAATTGAATTTTTTAGATGTTTTTCTTTAATATTTGTTTTTCTATATAGATTACGAAAAAAAAAACTCCATTCGGCGAAGTGAAGAAAAGTTATAAAGGATTATAAGTATATGAAAAGTACATTTTTTAGCATTCAAAGTTGATTGTTTTTATTCTCATTTTTTATTCATAAATTCGCCGTCAAAACCAATTAATTTGAAAAAAAAGAAAAGTTAATTTTTCAATTTTTTGTGGCCAAAAAAGTGTATAATTACCCAATAAAATTAACATCTAGTAGGTGGAAACTATTGTGAGACATACTTAATGAAATAAAAACAAAGTAAACACTATTAGAATGTTTCACCAAAATTTTACTTGAAAAAATCATAACAATTTTCGGTCACCCTCTATTCCTTTGAAAATAGTCGTGTGACCGAAACTTCTTAGGATTTTTTCAAATATAATATTGGTGAAACTTTCTAATAGTGTCTCTGTTTTGTTTGTAATTCAAAAGGAAAAGCAATCAAGAAGTTCATGAACTGATAATGGTTGCATTTTTAAATTTTTGCTTTTATATTTTTAAAATTATCGATAATGACCCTGACTGAATAAGAAAACCAAGGTAACTAATAAGAAATAAAAAAGAAATGTAAATAAGATTTTGAATTCACATTTTTAACACCAGCATGTAATTATATTTATTATCAACTTCGTCAACAGGACACGCTGCGTAGTTTTCTAATAAGTAAATTGTTGGAAGTAATTAATACTTTTAAAAAACGGCTTCACGTAATTAAAAATTAGTAATGATGGTTATTTAAAAGCGAAAAAAAGGCTACTTATGCATATTAGTATCTACATAAGTGGTTTCTTTACTGTTTTATAAAAAAGTGAGTGCAATTTCTTCCTTGACAGATCAATATGTAATCAATATGTAATAACTTCAGAAAGTTATTACATATTTACAAACAATTTAATTCGATTTTCAAAATGCTCCATTTTTTACTAATTCAGATAAATTATGAAAATTTCTTTCAATGTATACATTTTCCGAGTTTCCGAGAAAAGCAATTATTATTACAACAAAATAAACAACGCCTTGTACATGAAATTATGGTGTGTTTCTAAATAAATGTTGCATTTATTTACAAAAAATCAAGATTAGCAACATTGGTTCAGTTCAATTTGTTGATAATTGTTACACAAAAATGTTTTAGGCAACTAATAAGAAACTTAAATTCATAAAATTTTCCGACTGTAAGAATTAAAAACCGATCTAAACTGTTAGCATTTTATAGCATTTTATTTTAATTTCCAAATTACACCCTCGCAGCTCTTCGGAAAATAAACGAAATGAACCTCAAAGCTACAAAATAGTTATTTTAAGGTCTCATTATTCTTAAAATATTTTTATTTGTTTAAATGGTCGTGATGTTTAATTAAGTTTTTTTGATACAAAAATTTTCGTTAAATGTCGCTGTTACAGCGACGGCAATTTCGGTCACCTTCAGCCAATAACCGGCAGTTATCCAATACAATTTTATTTTTCATAGGGCAACAAGTCAATTGTCAATTTCCATCATCTTCAGATTATGAATGTTTGCACTATGTATTTTGTTTAGGTATGACGCTTTTCATGACAATGACGAGCAAAACGACTTAGAGAAAATAAAATTCTTCTCCACTTTAAAATTCTTATGTTGAACTATTGTCGGTTATAGAAATGATTAAGAATTAAATTTCACCAACAAAATTAAATTCTTNAACGCTTCCTTAGTTTATTAGCGTTCAAGATTTAGGAATATTTTTATGATTCAGAAAAAATCGATTTTACAATAAAAATTTAAGAAATAATAGTTTTTATTGAATTTTTCTATTTTATTTTTCCATTAAAAGTCGAAAGGTGAAAATAAAATTCTTCTCCACTTTAAAATTCTTATGTTGAACTATTGTCGGTTATAGAAATGATTAAGAATTAAATTTCACCAACAAAATTAAATTCTTAACACCGAAAAATCGCCAAACTTCCGAAAGTGCCATTGTTTGACGAAATAAAATACTTATGAAATAAATGTATCATTCTATCGTATATAAACAAAAAATTACTGGACAAATCCTGCAATAACAACACCTACTGCATATTAAAAGTATGACTGTTTATCAAATATTTGGCACCAGATTACCTTTAGAATATATCACTAAGCATTTCTATTATTTCCGTATCTGTTTTTAAATCATAATTCCTACATTCAACCAACCCACTTGTTAATAGAATATAAATAGGCCATCGAAATACTGGACATAAACATGTTTATGAAGTAATTTATAGGCTTGATTACCCGCATTATAGAATTGATCCATTATCAAATAAAAGTAGACTTTAATGATATCCAGTTTATAGAAAAATACTACTTTTGAGTATCTTCCTTTGAATATTTGAATTTTTAAGACAGCGAATATATTAAAGTAATCGAATTATTGTTTATGTGACCCTTGGAAAAATAATTTCTTTAAAATTATAATAAACTAACAATTGCAAATGTGCAGAGTGTAGAGATTTGTGAATAATGGTAAGAAGTTCTGACTGTCTAGGATTTCTTCGATGAGAAGAAATTTTTAATAGTCACTGTGTACCAATGATTTAATGATTCCCATTTTTCAGTTCTACTTTCAAATAAAATTCCACTCCACTTTAATTTAGATAGGACCTACAGTGTAATTATTGATGTAGAAAAACATTTGTCGAAACAGTTTATGCTCAGGTTTGAACTTTTAATTGATGCCTCTAATATTCAAAAGTAGATTAACTCTAATACATCAGCATGTATATGTAATATACATTCAAGATATATTATCAAGGAGTGGATTACAGTAAATTCCTTAATTCACCCTTATTGACTAATTACCAATAACATGTTCTGTGGTGGAGGTGAATTTACGTTTCTTAAAATAGTTTTAAAGTTCTTTTAAATAAATAATTACAACAGCAATCATCATTATATTAGAGCGGGACAATTAATACATCGTCCAAATATTGTATTTCAAAACTGCAAGGCAATTAAAATAACATTTGTATTTCCACTTATCTTAAGAAATATTGAGTAAATGATACAAAAAAACCAAAGAGGCACGAAGAAAACTGACACGTGACATTACCGATATCTTTTTTTCTGGTTTTTAATGTCAGATTATTTAAGGTCAAGGATAGTATGAGTCCTTTAAAGCGTATTACTTTTATTTTTAAAAATCATCTCAAATAACAACAAAAAAGAAATGGCAAATATTATAAACAAAAGAAAGTATGTAAAAACATAACAAAAATTGTTTTTGTGCATATAAATCAACAATTTTGGGGAAAAAAAGAAAAACCAACGATACTCCTCATTTTATGTTTTAAATAATATCTACGCATTTGTACAATAATTAATAAAAATTTCTGCTTTTATTACAACTTTCTTGTTTGGATCGTTTCTTTAAAAAAATAATTGTAAAATTGAAATGGATGTTTTGTAATTTCTTGCTTCGTAATGAAAATGACCGTAAGGTTCTTATCGTAGACACCAGATATATTCTAAATGGGGTAAGGCACCGTCACATATCAGTTGTCATCTATTCGCGCAATTCTTCGCCTTATCGAATATTATTATTTATTATATTCTTTGTGGGATATAATGTTATAAAAATTAGAAATTGCGATTCGAGTATAAAATAATTTTCGTGATTTTTTACATCGTTCCACACAGTTATTAACATCTAAAGTATAAAATAGTGACACTTTCTTTTTTCGACTCATAAACTACTGTAACTAATGAAAGCTTTCACCTTGCACATTTTTGAAAGCAAGGATATCCTTGGTTATACAATTTAATTTGAGCGACGAACATCGCAACTGTGTCAAACTTACTGCTTATTTTAATTAACCCGTCCTACCAATCGATGTGGGTATAAAACGTAATGCACTAGATGCATGCATACACTAATTATTACTAAGCTGTCTAATAAGATGAATTATTGATAATTTTGCAGTAGCAGCAATGGTAGAGATTTTGTTTAATTTAAATTTAAGTGCTACTGTTAAAGTATTTTAATTAATGTCAACTGGGGCGAAAACCATTTTACGCCATTTAAAAAAGAAACTAATTAAAATTTCACCCACAAAAAGTATTATGAGAAACTATAAAAAGATGGGTTTTTTGTAAAAAATATATTCTTTCAGGTAAATTTAGGCAATTAGAACGTGAGTTTTTTTATAAACTGCAATATGCCTCAGACAAAACACTAACTACCGTTAATAATAATTTATAAATAATTATTTCTTGTCGCCTTTAACATGTCTTTTGTAATTTTCCTCAAAACTAATGAATATGAAAAAACAAGTAAGACACTAAAATTTTACGTTATAAGTAAAATCTAAAAATAAACAGTGTTTTTTTGAATCACGAACTAAATATTACAATTTTACAAGTCAGGTATAGCAGGTAAAAATTAAAAATAGTGGTAGGTACCTCAGCTTTCCATTTCTATGAGAAATTCTTAAAGACTTTTTCATTAGAAACTAATTACATCACAAAGCAAAGGTAGTAAATTATGGATAATCTAAAACATTTTATAATGAAATAATATGATAGAAGAAAATTTACGAAAAACTGTTATAAAAGATATTTTCTCAAATTGGTATGCTTTTACATTTTAAATTGTGTTTATGTTTACTTGTATTCTTAGACTCCTGCAACGAGTTAAGTAAGCAACCCCTTAACGAGAAATAAATGTTACTTTTATTACTTTAACGGATGGGTTCTTTCACGTACTACAGAAGAGAGTAGGGTGAAATTTTCTATTAAAATGCGTATGTTTTCGTTACTTTTATGTATGTATTTTGTATTTTGAAATATTTTCTGAGATATCGAAAATATTTTCGAAAAGGTTGTTTGGGACATTGTGGAAGCGTGGAAGTCAACTGTTCTAGTGTTAATCTTCTAATGCATTTTTCCAATAGAAATGAAAACAAAAGAATAATTACCCATATAACTGTAAAACATCAAATGTTTCAATATAACAAAACAAATTTACAGTAGGTCGCCTGTAGAATGTCACTGTAAAATTTACGTTATGTGCAATATTATTTATTATTATCAAAACGTTAAGGTAGAAACATTGCAATGTAATATAAATACTCTCAAAAGAACTCATTTTTATGCATTGCTTCTGCCTTAATGGATTTTCTAAAAAGTTTTATTAAACCCGATGCAATGCTAAGGTCTATTCATTTTTTAACGATGTATTATTCTGTAAATAGTGTATTGCAATGTAAAGTGTCTATTATAGCTTCTATGTTAGTTACATTTTGTGTAACACTTAGTATTTAGTAGAATATAATAAAAAAATGTAACTATATTCCTTTATTTAATAATAATGAACATGTCTTCGTTTGAAAAGACATTTATACATCAGTACGATGTATAAGTAGATAATTTTTTACTGGCTTCAAAATTATTGCTGAAAAAATCAAATCGATATAAGTTACAGAACCATAGCGATTAAATTAATGTACTTGTTCATCGAAGTTATTATACTCCCACTGCTACAACTTACTGAATTGCAATGTTTATTTATAAGCATCAATTATACATATGTGTACCATTAAAACTGGTTCAATAAATAATAAACACGAATTTCAAGTGCTTTTATGAAAAAACAGCTTTTCATAATTTCATTCTGCACATTTTTTACTAAAATTGCTGTAATATTTAATGTACAGATTTTTTTATTTGAAATACATATTTTTGATACTTTTAAAGTTAAAGATAACATTAGGTAATACCCATTCCCAGCAATGAGATAATTTTTTTATAGGATTATTGAAATAATTTAAATTTTAATTAAGAAATGAAACGGAAAAATCCCTAATTACAAATTTTTTACGCGTTAGACGCATTCGTGATTTCCTGTAAAAGAAAACAGGATAGCAGCCTTGAACAGCGTGTAATAAATTAACATGGGAAATGAATAACACAAAGATGAAGCTATTTTACATCTAGCGGCCGTTAACTGAACTAAGTTTGCCTTCAAACATTCCTATTTCTGGCATAAAGCAAAAGAAACCACGTTTCATGATCGTCATGACAGCCTAAAATAATTCTTTTGGTTTCTACGGTGTATTTTCGCGTAAATAGGCCGGATACATCAGCTTTCTTAGCGGATACGTGTAAATATTGTGAGGAAGTAGCATTATCTAGTTAAAAGTTCGGGTTTTAGCTTTTGATTAGTTGTATTTTAAAGAAATTTTGTTACGAATCGAGATAATTTCATTGCCTCCTATCGTAGTAACATTTCGTTCTCAAGTCGGCAACGATCGGTAACACTCGTGACTGTGAATACGTGCTTTCGGAAAGATTGGACGACGCATACAGAATAGGTGGCGTTGTGAAACATAATTCAGGGAAGGTAAGAAACCCTCTTGTTGCTTTTCGTGCTGTTTTCACGTTAAATTATTCGCTTCCGTGGAATTTAAAGCATGTTTAAGGTCCCTTGGTAGTGTTAGTGATCAAATCAGTTAAAACATTAGCAGCAAAAGGATCCGAACTGATAGAAAATTGCGATTTGAAAGTAGGCAAGCAAGGAAATGGACTAACAGGTCATTTGCTTTGTTTATATAACTAGTTTTTCACTGAAACTTACGCTTTGGTTTCTCGCGTACGTCATCGGACAAGTATGTAGTGATACGGTGGTGCTTGTAAGGCCGGTATAAAATCAGCAGGCTACATTATTTACGGGTAGAAGACGATAACCTCGAAAATGCGAACGTTTTCCCGTGATCTGTCACTATTGCGCTTTTGTAATCATTATATTGGGGTATATTTTTGTCTAACCATACTTACATAGTTACGCCGGAATCAGTAGACTTGGCCTCCGGACTTGAAAGAGAGGAGCCATATCCTGTTTGCTAAAACGTTATCCGTGATTTTATTTTCAATAAAGTAATCGTGTTATTTATTTTACATTTCATTTAGCACTACCGTAAATTTTAAATCAGTGGTATATTTTTCTNATCCGGGAACAACCAAACCAGTAGCACCTCTTGTTAAAGTGCCTCAGACTCAGAAAATCAAGATTCCGCTCACCAAAAATTGGCGACCTAATCTTATTCCCATTGATCCAAATAAAAAGCCAGAGAAAGATAAAAAAATAGAGTATGTAAAGGTCATATCGGGTGGCAAGCCTTACCATATCACCCTTGAAGACTACCACAGAATATGTGCTATTAAGCGGAGTTGTGATTTAAAACAGAAGAGACTCCAAGAAGCCGCGAAAGTAGGTAATCAAGGTGGAAACTCGGTTCTGAAACAGGTTTACACTACAATCCGAAAAACCGCGTCCATCTCCAAATCATCCAAAAATGAACCTCTACCCCCTGATGGTCACGAAGTTGAGAACAGCTTGAAGAAGCTTGATGAAACTGTGGAAAAATTGGAATCGAAACTGTCAGAACCGAAATCGGCGATGGTCCTTCCAAAAATTCCGAAATCGCTGACAGTTATACCACAAACGGTGTCCCGTAAGTCTTCGAGCCCAATAACACAGGTAACACAAAAAAACAAAAATGTTCCGTCAAGGACATCCTCATGATCGCTCTGAACAGAACGCCCTTGAAGTGCCTCCTCGTCCCTCGTATACGTAGATAGACCGTTAAAAAAAGGAAAATTATTCTTAGCCACTTGGTGGTTTGTTGTAGAAAATGTGTAAAAGTAATTTGTTGATCCGGTGTTGTTTTGGGTGAAAATAATACCGTGCGTATTATCGAAATGTTACTATGGAAATTATAAAAAAAGGATGTTAAACTACCCCAAGCGGCCCGATAAGACGCAAAATATTAAATAAATATAAGATATTATAATTACCAACAAGTAACAAAAATGTTCATGTCATGACAAATTTATTTTAATGACAAAAAGCTCATCCTTTGAACAAGTATTTTTTTTTTTCATTTCTTTGCTGATTTCGTAATACTGTATCTTCGAACAAAGTTCTTTTTTATACTTTTCGCGTATTTTATTTTCAGTATTTTAGTAAGCTACATGATCAAACTGTTGTGGTTTCGGTTTTATAAAAAAGAAATAAGTATAATGTTGTAAGGAAGAAGCAACCGTCCTGTAGAATGTCACTGTAAAATTTACGTTATGTGCAATATTATTTATTATTATCAAAACGTTAAGGTAGAAACATTGCAATGTAATATAAATACTCTCAAAAGAACTCATTTTTATGCATTGCTTCTGCCTTAATGGATTTTCTAAAAAGTTTTATTAAACCCGATGCAATGCTAAGGTCTATTCATTTTTTAACGATGTATTATTCTGTAAATAGTGTATTGCAATGTAAAGTGTCTATTATAGCTTCTATGTTAGTTACATTTTGTGTAACACTTAGTATTTAGTAGAATATAATAAAAAAATGTAACTATATTCCTTTATTTAATAATAATGAACATGTCTTCGTTTGAAAAGACATTTATACATCAGTACGATGTATAAGTAGATAATTTTTTACTGGCTTCAAAATTATTGCTGAAAAAATCAAATCGATATAAGTTACAGAACCATAGCGATTNGTAGGTATTTCGTTTATATTTTATATTATTTTATCTAATCGGCTAATGAATCGTTAAACTACATATTTTTCAATATTACAGAAACAAAAAAACCCTGTTCCAATGTCATGGCAAACAGAGAAAAAAAAATCACAATCGGTCGCAAACAGGCTCCTGCTTCGCCCATACCTCCTAAAGAAAATGTAGAAAGCTCTTCACAGAGCTTGAACGCTGGTGCTATTGGCAACATAGTTGTGCAGGTTAAAGCTTCTAAAAGAAAACTTATAAAAAATGCCACTCCAAAAAACACAAATTTGGTTGCCGGTAAATTGAAAAAAGGAGCAGCGAAAACTGTAGCGAAGAAAGGTCTCGCTCTTAATTTCAAAACGAAACCCAAAAAGCCACCTAAAATCAACCAGAAATTAGCAAAAGCCTTAATGAATAGTGTAAAAAAATTGGAATGTAAGAAAGCAACAGTGATAGGTAATGGTGTAAAAACCCCGAAAAATCGAAAAACTACGGTAAAAAAGGCTACACAAGTGACTCAGGGAGATATCGACGATGCACCTCCTGTATTGGAACCAATTTTACCATTAGATGAAAATATAGATAATAAAAAAACAATTAAAAGAATAAACAAAAAAACACCCATTTTACAAAATGAAGAAGAAGTTAGGATGATCAAAGAAGAAGATAACACGGAACATAGTACGACAAACACTCCTGAAGTTGTTAAATCAATTAAAAAAACCAAACCTAAAAAGTCCAATAAAATTGAAATTGCACCTGAAATAAAAACTGAAAGTATAGAAGATGTTATGAACGATTTATCCTATCTAATTACAAAAACTGACGTCAAAACTGAACCTGTTGAGCGTGCTCTTGAAAAGACTGAAAGTAATCAAAAATCCAAGAGAACAATCACAAGAAAATCTAAACTAGAACTTTTTAAAAAAAGACTTGTAAAGCAGGAAAATATAGAAAATATTCTTTGTAAAACATCAAATGTTTCAATATAACAAAACAAATTTACAGTAGGTCGCCTGTAGAATGTCACTGTAAAATTTACGTTATGTGCAATATTATTTATTATTATCAAAACGTTAAGGTAGAAACATTGCAATGTAATATAAATACTCTCAAAAGAACTCATTTTTATGCATTGCTTCTGCCTTAATGGATTTTCTAAAAAGTTTTATTAAACCCGATGCAATGCTAAGGTCTATTCATTTTTTAACGATGTATTATTCTGTAAATAGTGTATTGCAATGTAAAGTGTCTATTATAGCTTCTATGTTAGTTACATTTTGTGTAACACTTAGTATTTAGTAGAATATAATAAAAAAATGTAACTATATTCCTTTATTTAATAATAATGAACATGTCTTCGTTTGAAAAGACATTTATACATCAGTACGATGTATAAGTAGATAATTTTTTACTGGCTTCAAAATTATTGCTGAAAAAATCAAATCGATATAAGTTACAGAACCATAGCGATTAAATTAATGTACTTGTTCATCGAAGTTATTATACTCCCACTGCTACAACTTACTGAATTGCAATGTTTATTTATAAGCATCAATTATACATATGTGTACCATTAAAACTGGTTCAATAAATAATAAACACGAATTTCAAGTGCTTTTATGAAAAAACAGCTTTTCATAATTTCATTCTGCACATTTTTTACTAAAATTGCTGTAATATTTAATGTACAGATTTTTTTATTTGAAATACATATTTTTGATACTTTTAAAGTTAAAGATAACATTAGGTAATACCCATTCCCAGCAATGAGATAATTTTTTTATAGGATTATTGAAATAATTTAAATTTTAATCAAGAAATGAAACGGAAAAATCCCTA
>NW_020438875.1:794570-798720 GCF_000699045.2 Agrilus planipennis | reverse complement strand
ATTATTATTATTATAATTCCCTACATTTTAATATTACAACAATTTTCATAACAACCACGCAGTTAAAACAATTTTAATCTAATTAAATTACTTAAGAGATTTAATTTTGAAGTTATCTTTTCATATACGTTTTATTTGGATTATTATAGTTTTACCTGCCATTTCGTTAATTTTCTAAGCCAGGTTGAGGTGTTAGAAGTAGATGTATCTTTCTTTTAATTTTCCAATACTTCGAAAACTTCTGCTTGTGATTTTATTAAATTAAAATGAGTGACGATTATTTAGACGGTAGCAGCGAACATACTTCGGACGGTGATACAGCAGTTACTGAAGGAGAAGATTCGTGCAAAGTTCTTGTCATTCCAGAAAAAGCCAGTTCGTTTAGTATCCATCCAGGACGCCTATGCAAGGATGAATGTTCATACTGTTTTGGAAAGTTTGGTCTGTTCGATACTCCCTGTCATATAGCTCAGATGAAATCAGTTGAAAGACAGGATCGAATTTTAGCAAGTATAGTGAAATTTGCGTAATATTTTAGTACACGGTTTAACTTGTTATTTTTCTTTTTTAAAGCTGAAAAACACTTAACAAGAGATTCGTGTTTGTGTGATGCTTGTTATCGGCACGTTGATCGTAAATCAAACACTCCTTCGTATACCAACAAATTAAGTAAAAGAAGCAGCATTGTTGCTCCTGGACCTCGACAAAACTATTGCCATGTGCTTGGGTGTACAACAATTGCATCAAACATCCTTCGACGAAAGTGGATCATCAAAATGCGCAAAAACGTTTGTCAAGTGGTAAGTGTTGAAACGATCTTCTGAAAATTTCGTCTAACTTTGGTTGTCATTTCTAGATCAATATAGATCTCGATAATCCGGGCCTTCATTCAATCCCTATTTGTGAAGAGCACTTTGCAGCTTTAGAACATTTAATGGTATGTGCAATGTGTAAAAGAAGATTAGCAAGAAACCATATACATTACCTTGGACCTGAAGTAAATGATCTCAATGATGCGTTGATGTCTGAGGGGGTTCCTATCAAGCTATCTGACAAACCAATAGTCTGTAAATTGTGTCGATATTTCGCCACTCTGATATTGAAACCTACAGATGATAGACCAGAAAATAGCATTGATTTCTTTAAAGACTATAAAAGGAGGTAAGTATTACATGACAGTTTTAACTTGTACTTACTAATTTTCAACAGTTTAATCTTTTTTTTTTCACGTATATATACTCTTAATTTGTAGTTTATTTTTTTCGTTTGTTTTTTCAGATTATTACATTTTAATGATTTGGAAGTAATGGATGGAGCAGCTGCTGAAGAACCCATAGCTGTCCCAACAAAAGAAAAAGATCAGTTGAAGAAGAAGAAAAGAGTACATAAGAATCAAACCGTTGTCGGTCCACAGCAACTTGAACACAATTTAGAAACTGAAAAACACGATCTAATGCGTATACCTTCAGAATCGACGTCTAGTTCTAATGATAAATCGAGATCTGAATCGCCAACCGAGTATATGGTGGATTACAACACTTTGGTACCTAGCATTGCCATGGAGTGTGGAAGCGATATAGAAATACCAAGGAAAGATTCAGTTCCAAAAAACCAAGTCAGCTCGAAAAGAGTTCCGCGACCAGAATCGATAAAAGAGGCTGTTGAAATATCCAAGAATATGAAGTTAAGTTCTTCAAATGTTTGCATCAAAACAGTTGGTATAAACGCTGTGCAAAGATTAGGCACGAATCCTTCCATTTCTGTGCGTCAGTTATTCCCTGGGGAAGAAGAACTTGGTTTACAAGCTAACATTGAGTTCAATAATGTAAAAGAAAGGACTCCCGAAGGATGGGAGAAGTGCATTTCGACGATTCAGTACGATTTAGAAACGAAACAATTGTGGCAGGACCTGCAGAAACCATATGGAAACCTTAGCAGTTTCCTCAGACATCTCATACTTCTTGAGAAATATTATAGAAATGGTGACCTTGTGCTATCTGCAAACGCAACAAGTCATTCCATTAATTACAGTGAATCAGTGCAAAATAGGTATGTTCAAAATTTATACTAACAGTTAGCTATAATAAACTAATAACTAAAGAATAAAGTTTTAAACTGAAATTTTTTACACCACTTACCTTATGATATTGTTTAAGAATGTAAAACTTGGGTATTAGTAGCAACTTCATTTTATAATAAACCACGCACTACTCGGACTGATTTTACATACATATTTACATTTCTTTTAGATTAAGGGCTTATGACAACATACCAACCAATACTTCAATGTTGATCAATATTAAACGAAGTAGTAGCGGCATAATAACGACCAAAGAACAACCACAAACTATCACGCATACAATCAATGCCGCAAACATACCTAAAAACATCCCAATTACCTTGTCGCAAATAACGAGTCTTTCTACGTCCATCCCCACCGCTGTACCAACAACTGCTGCATTAGCATCTACAAAACAAAGAAATCCTGGTTTACCTCCAGGCCTAATTTCATTACATCCGGGAACAACCAAACCAGTAGCACCTCTTGTTAAAGTGCCTCAGACTCAGAAAATCAAGATTCCGCTCACCAAAAATTGGCGACCTAATCTTATTCCCATTGATCCAAATAAAAAGCCAGAGAAAGATAAAAAAATAGAGTATGTAAAGGTCATATCGGGTGGCAAGCCTTACCATATCACCCTTGAAGACTACCACAGAATATGTGCTATTAAGCGGAGTTGTGATTTAAAACAGAAGAGACTCCAAGAAGCCGCGAAAGTAGGTAATCAAGGTGGAAACTCGGTTCTGAAACAGGTTTACACTACAATCCGAAAAACCGCGTCCATCTCCAAATCATCCAAAAATGAACCTCTACCCCCTGATGGTCACGAAGTTGAGAACAGCTTGAAGAAGCTTGATGAAACTGTGGAAAAATTGGAATCGAAACTGTCAGAACCGAAATCGGCGATGGTCCTTCCAAAAATTCCGAAATCGCTGACAGTTATACCACAAACGGTGTCCCGTAAGTCTTCGAGCCCAATAACACAGGTAACACAAAAAAACAAAAATGTTCCGTCAAGGACATCCTCATGATCGCTCTGAACAGAACGCCCTTGAAGTGCCTCCTCGTCCCTCGTATACGTAGATAGACCGTTAAAAAAAGGAAAATTATTCTTAGCCACTTGGTGGTTTGTTGTAGAAAATGTGTAAAAGTAATTTGTTGATCCGGTGTTGTTTTGGGTGAAAATAATACCGTGCGTATTATCGAAATGTTACTATGGAAATTATAAAAAAAATATTTTTTTAAAGAGAACGATGGTATACTATACGATATTGTGTAAATAATGTATTTATAATGTTAAACGATTTTTAGTGTTTCTCTTTTGAGGATGAAGCGATTTTATAGCGGAACGAAATAAAAATTTTTTGTTTAGATAAATCGCGTATAGAATGGCTAACAGTTACCTAACAGCTTTTATTACGAATTTGAATTACATACGGATATTGTTTGACTTATTTCAATTTTTTAAAATAACCTTTTTTTTATTATTGTTATTATTAAGTTACCTATCAGCAATATTCACTAAGTTTTACGTAGTATTATTTATATTGTACAATTGCTTATACTAATTTTTTGAGTGATGAAGGCTGTAAGGTAATAGCACCTAAACCTGCATTCGGGGTACATTTTAAATTTATTTTCTTTTTTTACATTTTTTTTAAAGCTTGTCTATTGCGCCATTTTTTTATCTTAATGAATTATTAGATCTACAAAGTGAAATTTCTCAGTTTTTTATAATTACTATTCATCTTTCGTAAACATATTGACGTCAAAAGTTACATAATTTATTCATTATCAAATTACTATTGCTTACACATATTTTAAGGCTAACTCGAAACAAGAATAAGTTTTTATCCTTAATAACAGTAAAAGCATATGAAAAATTATGTTCAACGCTGTTAAAAATGTCTGGGGTGGCCCTTGGGAATATGCCCACTTCAGATAATGCTATGCTACTAAAGCGAATACAAATATTACATTATTAATTTATTTTTTGACCCAATAAATTTATCTATATAATAAAAATTGGGTGCTGAGTGAACTAGAAATTAATAGCTAAATACATATATATAAAAGTGTTGAAACGAT
>NW_020438875.1:791083-794058 GCF_000699045.2 Agrilus planipennis | reverse complement strand
TGTTTATGTATATTTGTCGATTTAAGTCTGCTCATCATGTTTGATTAACCGATATTGCATATATTTAGGTTTATTTATGAAGATACCGTGTACTTTTTTGTTTTGTTTTATAATTATTCTTTTGGCGAATGGACTTGCTGACGGTAGAATTTTTAATAAAAGGCTGAAAGTTTAGTAGTTAGGTTGTTATTATGTAAAGTTTTTAGGGAGAACTTTACTTAGAGCACTTATTACTTCTACCGTATCTGTAAATATTTATTCGGGAGTTACAATAAAAAAAATGTAAAACGGTAAATTGCATTATTATGTAATGTATATTAAATGTGTGATATTAATTTACAATTTTGTGAGAAGCCTTCTTTTTTATTTCTCACTCACTTAAATAATCTTTTGTACATTACAAGTCATATTCGATTTCGAAAAAGTAAGAAATAAATATTTGCTATAACAAATATGAGCTAAAATAAAAAAATAATAAACTAAAAATGTAATACTTTCAGGGAAGATGAAGAGTACCAAATGAAGAGAAATAGTAATAGAATAATCACTACTTTAAATATGTTAGAAAACTTTTTGTTGCAAATTAATTTCTTTAGTTTAAAGATTACATAAACTTTGGAAATTTCTATAATTGTGAATAATTAAAAAAAAATCGTCCTATTTTGCGTCAAATGAAGTTTTTTTAGACAAGAATCATGGGTGAAATATAAGAAAATTTTGGCAAAAAAGTTAAGAAATAAGAAAAATTCAACACTGACTCCCGAGACCGTGACCAACCGCAATGCATGGTGCTATCTGTGATGGCCAACGGAAAACAAGAGTGTCATAGGTGAGAAATTAAAAATATTTGGATAAAAGTTGTTGCTGAAAAGCATACAGTCGTAGAAACGTTATTAACTAAACATTTTTTTGTTAAGCCGCTGTTTACCCTTTCTTCTGAACCTGAAATTTTGTAATTTCTGAAAGTAAAAATTGCACGTGTTAACACTTGCATACTTTTCAGAATTTGTCAGATTTTGATAATTTTGTTTGTAGAGAATGGGGACAAAATTTATAGTCAGATTTTCTTCAAGGCTGCAATCTAGTCTCTTCTGAATGTAAAACATTACAAATAGTGAAAACTAAATGCTTTTGTGGCAGCTAATAGTCACCAGATGGCGATACACTGTCCCATTTGAACATTGCAGATGCTATAACTAACATATTTTTCGAAATTCGTATGCCTGATTTTGGTTTTGTTTAAAGAGAAAGGAGATAAAATGTGTAAACTCAGATTACATGTGACTGTGCTGTTTACACTCCTTTTGAATCTAAAACTTTGCAATTTTTGGTAGTAAAATTTACAGATGTTATAACTTGCATATTACTCAGAATTCATTTGTTAGATTTTGATAATCTTGTTTGTACAAGACGGAAACAACATCTATAAAGTCACATTTATTATGAGGGCTATTTTTACCCTTCCTTTTGAACCTAAACTTTGCAATTTTTGATAGTAAAAATTACTGACATTAAAACTTGCATACTATTAAAAATTCGTGTGTCAGGTTCTAATAATTTTGTTTGAGGAGGACGTCCACAAAACGTATAAAGTCAAAATATTTGTAAGAGTGCTTACCACCCTTCGTTTTGAAGCTAATACTTTGCAATTCCTGATACTAAAATCACAGGTGTTAAAACCTGCATATTATTCAAAATTCGTTTTAATAATTTTATTTGAAGAGGACGTGGACAGAATGTATAAATCAGAATATTTGGAAGTGGGCTGTCTACCCTCCCTTTTTAGCCTAAACATTTACAAGAAGATAATGAAAATTAAATGCTTTAGTGGCTTCAAATAGCACCAGATGGCGATACACTGCCCATATTTGAATATTAGAAATGTTATAATATGCATATTTTTCAAAATTTATTTGCCACATTCTGATAGTTTTGTTTATAGGGAAAAGAAATAAAATGCAGTTTGACTCTTGTGACTCTGCTATTTACCCTTCTTTTGAACCTAAAACAATGCATTTGCTGATTAAAATATTGATGGTACTATAACTTGCATAATTGCAAAATTCGTTTGTCACATTTTGATAATTTTTAGTGTATAACCCGAAGACAAAATCTGTAAAGTCAAATCTTTTGTAAGGGAAGTCCCTACCCTACCTTTTGAACATAAAACTTTGCAATTTCTGGTAATGAAATTTACAGGTATTATAACTTGTATATTATTCAGAATTCATTTGTTAGATTTTGATAATCTTGTTTGTACAAGACGGGAACAACATCTGTAAAGTCACATTTATTATGAGGGCTATTTTTTCCCTTCCTTTTGAACCTAAACTTTGCAATTTTTGATAGTAAAAATTACTGACATTAAAACTTGCATACTATTAAAAATTCGTGTGTCAGGTTCTAATAATTTTGTTTGAGGAGGACGTCCACAAAACGTATAAAGTCAAAATATTTGTAAGAGTGCTTACCACCCTTCGTTTTGAAGCTAATACTTTGCAATTCCTGATACTAAAATCACAGGTGTTAAAACCTGCATATTATTCAAAATTCGTTTTAATAATTTTATTTGAAGAGGACGTGGACAGAATGTATAAATCAGAATATTTGGAAGTGGGCTGTCTACCCTCCCTTTTTAGCCTAAACATTTACAAGAAGATAATGAAAATTAAATGCTTTAGTGGCTTCAAATAGCACCAGATGGCGATACACTGCCCATATTTGAATATTAGAAATGTTATAATATGCATATTTTTCAAAATTTATTTGCCACATTCTGATAGTTTTGTTTATAGGGAAAAGAAATAAAATGCAGTTTGACTCTTGTGACTCTGCTATTTACCCTTCTTTTGAACCTAAAACAATGCATTTGCTGATTAAAATATTGATGGTACTATAACTTGCATAATTGCAAAATTCGTTTGTCACATTTTGATAATTTTTAGTGTATAACCCGAAGACAAAATCTGTAAAGT
>NW_020438875.1:788588-790952 GCF_000699045.2 Agrilus planipennis | reverse complement strand
TTATTTTGGATAGCCATCAAAATTTCATTGTATATATTAATCATTTTATCAAACTAAAAAATATAGACAATGTTTTGAATTTTTGAAATCTTCTTAATTGTGTGAGTGTTACAAGTTTTTTGGGCAATATGAGTAATCAGGCTCGACCGATGGCAAGTGGAATAATAAAATTCTATAAAATAGTATATTTGTAATTTCAGCAATAATAGGTGTAAAGGAAATATACCAATTTAATTTTTAAACGTAAATAATACAAAAGTTTATCACTGTGTATAAGATATATTTTTATTGCAGATATTGTTTTTTAAATTTACGTTGATATATCTTTATTTATTATTAATTTTCATTTATAAAATTTATAATCCAGTAAGTAAGAATAAATACAATAATGACGATTTTGTCTGAATGTAATGGTCGAAATATTTTTCTAAATCCGTGTCTTTTGTGATGATTGTTTGTCGTTTATTCTTCAGTGTGGAAGCGGGGTGAGGAGATAGTTATGATACGATCTGCTTTTTATACATACTTTTGTATTTACATCGTGTAATAGTGTGCTTATCTTCGTGTTGTTATCTCTTGAGGTTTTTTGCTTGGCGTGTTGACTTAATACATCGTTTGAAGGATACTCTACGAAAATAGTATAATAAATGCCAATACAAATATTAGGACAAACAAGAATAAAATGAAAATATAGGAAAACGTATTAATTAATAAACTGATTATTTATTGATAGTGATTAGTTAATTTTGCTGTCCTTAAGTAGGTAATTTCTTACATAAATGGGTATTTATTGTGAAGTTATTTTTTTATAAATATTTCGTCTCTTTTTTTTTTAATACAGAAATATATAAAATTACTCGTGCGCCTGTCAACATGTCAGAGCTGATTTTCTCAAAATTAATTTCTTTTATTTCATATCGCGTATTTAATTGAGCAGGCCTACGGAGAATTTAAAAACATTTTCAATTTATAGCTCTCTAGTTTTATCTGTATTTTTTAAGAGAATTTCAAAAAAATGCATAATTGAAAATATAGAAAAGAGTTTCTGTGTCTTTGTGTTACATTTCAAAAAAATTGACTAAAACAACCCAAACTATTTAATGCTGTTTTCTAACGAATATTTTGCGTATATGGGTATTTTAAAAATTAATTGTAGAGAAACTGAAATGTGTTTTGTTAAATTGCTTCAATCGAGAGTTATCATCCGATTCTAGTAAATGAACTAAAATGCACACGTTAACATCTAGAAATTTTAGGAAATTAATGATAGTCTATCTATAAAATGTAGGCTTTTTAATAATTCTTGCATATGCATGTTGAAATGTGCGTTATCCTTCTGCTGATCCATGATCTATTTATTCATAACAGTCTATCCTAAACATGGAACATTAATGTTGTTATGACGCGATTGATAATAAACTGTTTATTTATATATTTATACGTTTCCAAAACCTCCAACGTGTTTAATAACATTGTTTTTCGTTATTAGATAATTCCGAAATTTTGTATGTATATTTGTTCGGGTGTTTGTAAGGACAAATAATTTCGCTACGAAAAATCCTTTTTTGACATTTTAATGGAGTCAAAAAACTTGGATCATGTTTTGGCAAGTACCTACAATTTATTTGAAAATTCACTTGGAAAAATAATTGTGTACCTGTCGTCATGGCAAATCTGTGTTGTTCGGTGTAGTACCCACAATTTTTTTATACCTAACAATTCCTATTCGCAAAATATTTGCGAACATTAATTGTTATAAAAATAAAAAATGGGATTTCATCATACTGTAGAATTTAGCCGAGCGTATTGCTCATCCTTTTCTCTCCGAATGCTCACTCCCTTTACTTGAACGGTATTACAGTACCTACTGTTGTCTTAACTTAGCAATTAATTAAAAGTTTGCTTTAAAAATGAAAACGTCATTTTTGGACAAATCAAAAAACCTAAAAACTTTGAAAAAAGCCTCAAACTAGAAGCGAAACATTGGTTTTGTTATAATAAATTTTTTTGCCCCTGATTATTTTATAATATAGTGGTGAACTATTAAAAACTTTTCTGAAACTTTTTATCTTTACTTAATATCAGATTAAGAAATTTTAATATGCAATACCTAAGTGCAGTTATTAATAGTTTACAACTAATCGTGCTCCTTTTAAAATTTTGTGAAACATTTTTTATCCATATTTGTAATTCTAATTTTCTTTCTATTTTAAGATAGTTATTAAAGCACCAATAGCATTTACGAATAAAAAATCTTACTATTTTTACTTAATGTGGGGGTAGATATATTTATATATATATATGAAAAAGAGTTTACTGTTTATTAAAGATTTAATCATAATTCGCTCAATTATTTTAAATTTC
>NW_020438875.1:764159-787504 GCF_000699045.2 Agrilus planipennis | reverse complement strand
CAGAGGCGTCTTGTTCAGCGTGCTGTCAAACCTACACTAGCAAGGAGATCGGGCTGAAACTATAGCTACAAGCTATCCAAGGATGGTACTATAGAATGTCACCTCAAAGTAGGCCTAGTGGCGTCATCTCTTGGTTAGGCCGGAAACTTATCAATCCACCCTCGTATACTCGTCGGTGTCGCCAGTAGTATTTTAGGATCGACCGTGAAATCGACGCACATGATATACAGTAATAGATCAAGTCCTTAGTGGGTTGTGTGGTTTACGGAGTATCCTTCGTGGATATTTAATGTGAAAAGTGTATATTGTAATATGTTTTGTATTCTCCATAATTTAGTACATCATCATCATAAGGTCGTCACTTGGACAAGGTGAGTTTTTTTTATTGTTAATAAAATGTATGTATGGTATCTTCTTGAAAGGTTCGGGTGCAAATTTCTTTGGGTGGAAAATAATGTATTACAACTATCTCATATTGTTTAATTTTTGCTATTTTATTCTATAAATAACATTTATATTCTCCATCCTCAGAATATTTGTTGTTATCTTCAAAAATTATTTAAATATTCACAGAATTGAAAAGCAGAAAACTAATGCGGGAAACAATGCATTTTCCAATTGCTTCTTGAAACAAATATATGTCTAATAGATTATCTACTTATGCATTGCATTTTAAATAACTTCTTGGTACTTAGTTTTTGTAGAAAACATTTAAATTGCTTTTTATTTTTAAAGTTTATGGGTAAGTGTTTTAATTTTTATTAAATAATTTTTGAGAGATTTGAGATTCTTGGAGTCTTTTTTTCATTAAATTTCTTTAACTTTTTCCCACGGCTTCTAAATATCACTACAAATAAAAATGTTCCATATATACTTTGCAATCCCTTTTTAATCCCCTTAGGGTTAAATTTCAAAATATCCTTCCTTGTATACATCATATAGAAAACCTCTGCGGAAAATTTCAGCTATCGTTTCCAAAAGGTTTACCCCAGGCGTTTAGTATGCAGATTCATATAAAAATACCATTCAAATTTCCAACTATTTTCGTCGATTTTCCAAAAAATGTTTTTTATGTAAACTTTCACATGACAATTACGAACACAGTGGAGCCGTTCACAAGCGATGTTCTGTCATATATGCGGCAATTGATTTTTATTTGTATAGATTCATTAATGTTTACGCCATCGGGTAAGGTTTCTTCAAGGTAATTAAATTGTTAATATATGTGGAGATTTACAATCAAATTTCTTATCAGACAATTAATGACTTACTTATACATAATAGGATTAGTTGCAATTTTTAATGGAAATTGTAAAAATAATATTATTTTTAATCAATCTTGTAGAATTAATTACTTTAATTTAAAAAAAATTTAAAACCCTAAACACACGACATATTAGAATATCTTGGGCTGAAAGTTTTTAACCAATTGTAAATACAATTTATTTTGTTAGTCTGATTAATAAGTATTATAAATTTTACCATTTTGACTTAAAATTACTGCAACTAATTATATTATATAAGTATAAGTAAAATACAAAAATTAAAAATTGACGTTACATTCGTTATATAATGAAATTGTCTGAAAGAAAGTTGATTTTAAGCCTCTACGTGTACTAGCAATTTAAATTTTCCTCATTTTTTTCAAAAGTTTATTATGAGACAATGGTTCTTTGCAGCATTATATCATCAATACTAGAAAATACTTTTAAAGATATAAGGTTTTAATTTGTGCATTCTATGATGTACTAAAAGATGAAAAAGTAATTTAGGCAAATTTGCTGGTTTTTAATCGATTTAACTAAGAAGCAATCACCTTCTTTTCTATAGAAATTAAAGAGAAATGGTTCAAGTAAGTGAATAACTGGTTGCAATGTTTAAAATTTTTGAGAAACCAAATAAATTCATTTTATTACATTTAAATCTATATACACATATAAAAGAAACTCCTGACTCACTTGGTCACTGAGTCATCAACGCCCAGCCTGAACCCTTGAATCTACACAATAGAAATTTTGCACAGAGGTTTGCTTTACATTATATACAAAGAATAAGGAAGTCTGTTACGAAATTCAGCCTCTAAAGTTGAAGGAAAAAAAAGTATTTTTGTGGTTACGGCCAGAATAGTTAATAATACCTTGACGCAGGGATGAATCTACGGGTGGAACACTGTGGGCCAAAGCTCATACATTAAAAATTCTAGCTCGTGATAGCCACCCTGAATATTAATTTAATCCCATACAATATTTTTAAAATCTCAATTGTTCAACTTTACATAACGCAAATCATGGGGTGTTTTTATTTAATGATAATATACGTTACTTTGTCCAAATCGGGAGCTTTTGCGGTTTTTCTCAGGATAAACGTGATTAATAAGAAAATTTTGTGGCTTAGAGGTAGTGAATGCGAACTAGGGGAGGAAATAATCATGCGGTCTGAAACATTTTAGTCATTTTAAGGAATGTTAGGATGTAAGGAAGAGCGATTGGAAAGGGAGTTTGGTATATGTGAGGAAAGGGTGGTAAAGGATAGGAAACCAAACTTGGAATTAGATGAAGTTAGGAAGTGTTTTGTCAAAAAAAAAGTACACAATGAGATACCAGGATAAGCATAAAGCATGGCTGCATGTAAGCGATATATTAAGGGAAAAGTTGCTGGAAATTTTTAGGGAAATATGGGATGATAGTGCAATATCAGCAGAATTGAAACACGGGGTGATTGTGCCGGTTTATAAAAGGGAAAAAGTTAAAAATTACAGGGGTATAACAGTAATGGATAGGGCTTATAATGTTTGTACTGAAATAATTAAGGGCAGCTTGGAGGAGATTACTGTAGAAAATTATATTTTAAGTGAAACGCAATTTCTATATATATATATATATATACAGGGTAGTCCGTTAAGCCCGGCTTGCTCTCTGGCGGTCTTGCCGTTGAAATTAGAAGAAAATATTTCCAATAAAAAATATCCCTGGTAAAATCATCCATCTGCAGAAATTAATTTCAGAGATGGCGGACTTCCGAATGTACCGGAAGTATACATCAGCTGCCTTATTTTAAATGGACAGGCTGTATATTATTGCAGTTTTGAATTCAGCATCGATTTTAATATACAGTTTGTTAAGCATACTTTTTGCCTGCATGGTATCTTTTTGGAGTTATTTAGTAATTTTTAGAAAATTGGACGTTTGTAATACCTTAAAAAAATTTAATATCTCAACAATATGAAACGCAGTTAGCTTTCCATCCCAAAATTTCTTTCAAAGCACATTAAACCATTACACTAGTAATGTTCAAACTTTAAATGTTTCAATGATAAATAACTCATTTTTTTTAAATAAGAAGTCATTTCACTTTGACATGTCGGATGCAAAATTAAATTATCTTTTGATTTTATTAAGACATATTATTAAATAATTGCGATTTGTTAATTATGCAATAATGTGCAGCGAAAACGGGTGGTTCCTAGGCGGCGTGAGTCTATACCCAAAAACACATTCTGTCATATTTATTCGAATTATTGATACTTATAACTACTTAAATCCAACACAACACAAACAATTAATGTCATAAAAGATTTCCGTGACTTCACGACCAGAATTTTCTGAAAATGGTTTATTGTCGAAGTGAATAAAACTGCGATATAAACAATACTGGGAACAAACTAAAAAGTCGTTTTTTTTAACTTCATATTATTAATTGATGAAGTGGAATTAGTTTTGTAATTAAATCCTTTATTTCAATTGCCCCTATGATTCATAATTACATTAAAATATATCAACTAAACTAATAATTTCATTTTTGAAATGTAGGTATGGTCTACTTCTTTGGAATATTAGGTCATTTGTGGAGAAATTTGATAAACATTTGTTTATTCTTTCAGTTTAAAAATGTTTGCATTCAAATTTTACTAGACTAACGTAGTTGTAGTCACATTTTTCTTTCAAGGTTGAAGAAATTATAATGTTTCAAAGGCATTTCAAAACTATTTCCAGTTGCCTATGACACAAGCATCTCTGCTTTTTGTCTACATTTTTATTAAAGTTATTGAACAATACAAAAATGTTGATACGGTATCGTGCTTTATATACTAAACATTAACAACAGTTACATGTCTTAACAGTTTTGCTTGATTTGAGCGTTTTATTTATTCAGTAGAAATATTAATAGATAAAGATTGTGCTTTCGTTTAAGGTAAATTTATTTTGTTTTGTTGTTAATAGAATTGTTAACTTGCTTATGTTATCATTTTCTTGAATTAGAAAAATTAATTATATTATATTATTATTATAATGAGATTAGGAAAATGTATGATAATTGGGAAAAACTGATAAAACTTTGGATAAAAGGCCCAATGCCTCAGAATAAGAATAACTTGGGTAATCTTATTAATGACTCATGCAAAATCAATGAAATTCAAAATAATTTTCGTCATTTCGTTTTTATTAACAATTCCATTTGTATGTAAAAGTATATACTCTTTTTAATGACACAAGAAAATGCAGTTACATTGTTATTTATGGGTTTATAATTAAATTAAAACACATTGACAATTTTTTCTATGTATCTTTTAGGAAAGATATAGTGATCCAAGGCAAACAGAGCCTCAGCGTGTACCAAATGCGTTACCTAGAGGACGATTTTCTTACAAATTGGAAAATTTTGGATAACCGCAACATATAAAAGATAAGTTGAATTTTTTATNTAGAATAGGATGTGTATATGCATATAAGAAGTGTATGTATATGAGTGAAAAAGAAGGATTGAACAGGATTGTATGAAAGTCTGAATGAGATGTTTCGTGTATGAGAGAGTCAAGGTGAACGAAGATGTGAGAATTGAGTAATGAATAGGGATGCCTTACAAATGAAGGAACGAAGGGTGGTGTGAGTGAATAAATCGACAAAAGATTGCAAATACGAAAGAGGGTGTGAGAAAGTAAATCCTACAACTCCACTCATTCATCCACTTACAGAATACCCCTATTTGTAGATGGGGTTATGAGAGAGGTACAAATAGTGATGTGTGTGTGAGAGAGAGGGAGAGAATGGAGGTACAAATGAGGATGTGAGAAAGTATTTTCATAAGTCACTTTCATACCTGCACTCGCAAAATACCCTCATTCGTACATGAGGGTACACTGCGAGTAGAGGAATGAATGGGGGTGTGAGTAAGAAGCGAGAATGGGGTTGAACGAGTGAATAAAGGTACGACTGGGGGTGTGAGATTGTAAATCTCACAATTCCATTCATATCGCCACTCGTAGCGTACCCTGATAGAACGAGGGTATTATCATGTACGAATGAGGCTGACTGACGCTACGTCGCCATTTCATAATTTCCAGCATTACTTGGTTTTGTTAGCTGAAAATTGCGTTTTAATTTTCATGTATTGTTCATTAATATTCCAGCTAATTCGTTTTCTCATGTTCTGTTTTACAGATTAGCCTGTTATTGAAAGCATATTGAAGTTTCCTTGGATATTACTGAGTGTCCCCAAATGGATCGTGTACGGTGATGTGTTCTTACTACACTTCGTTTACCCTTGTCGTCTTCACATGGAAAAATTTTCTACATAAATAATAATAAGTAAATAGGTATGCAACACATCGTACACATCAGCATAAGAAATTCGTATACTATGTAATACTACTTTGCCCTTTGCTGGCAGCACTCGTAATTTCTTATGTATATAATATTCAATTTTTGAACATAAGTGATGCTTATTTTGCTTATTACTGGTAGATTTTATGTCTGTTGTATTTGGTTTTGCCTGCATGTAAATTCATAGCAAATATTTTTTGCTTTCACATGAACTTTTACTTTATATTTCATATTAATTCATTTTTCACGTTTATTTCTGCAGATTGACTGATGAATGAGAGAATATTGGTTTATTTGGGCCTTGCTGTATCAACCAATTGTCTGCAATGGTATTCGTTTTCCTGGACTTGATATACTGTTGACATTTTCACCTTGCATTTGGAAATTTATTTATTTATTCACATATTTCAACTTTGGAACGTGACATTCTGCAATTAATTAAGGTGAGATTACATTACATGATAAATATTAATTTCCGATTGCTAATCTGTTACCAACCTATCTGTTTCAAATCGACAGTGGATAAAAGAAAGAAGACCCCAGTTAGAATTTTTCTTTTTTTTCTATGAAGTTTTTATTTGGCATGTTATTTTTTTGATTGTTTACTTTAGTTAATTTTTTTATCAAGTGTTTTGTAATTTTCTTTTATTTGATTGTATTGGAATTCATATTTCATTTTAAATTTTTTTTATTAGTAAACAGTAGAAGCAATACATTTCTTGCTTATTTCTTTTTCATTTCTTTATTTGTTTTGCGTAAACAAATAATTAGTATTCAAAACTGCAAAATTCTTTTTTAATAGAATATTTCCGGTAAGAAAAATTTCTGTACTGATGAAACGTTAAATTGTTTGTTTGTATTACAATATTACCAACGTTTATTTTATTATCTTGTAACTAATAACTGATAGGTGTCATAATAATTTCGTTTTCTAATACTATTAACTATATCTACACAAGAGTTATCTGAAATGTGTAAAAACAATTTACAGCAAACATTGAAAATATGAAAATATAACAAAGCCACTATATCTATTGAAAATATTTAACAATTTCTTTTCTTGTGAACTTTTTGTCCTTTTTTATGTATGTATTTATTTTTATATATTTACATTCTTCCTAGAGCGGTTCTTACGCCTTATTATTGTACATGAATATTGTGATATTCCAATGGTCAAAATTGCACTAGAGATAATTGATAGGATTTTGAACATTAAACTCAACTAAATTTTGCTAGTTGAAACTGATTAAAATACACTATTCATATGTTAATCAATTAATATTATAGTCCAGCCGGTAGATAATTTTCCCGACATAAATTTGTTACCGGATGGGAGTTGTTCCTTGTTATATGCTGGCAAAAGTTGAGCATTCCTGCATATTTTTAAACATCGAAAAAGTGTGCGTTAACAAATGCGGAAGATCCAAAGTTGGCAAAAACCAGGTTTTTAGATATAGAAGAGAAGGTATGCTTTTTAGAAAGAAATGTTTCAAATAAAAATTGTAGAGGAATTCAAAGCCTTTAATTTGAGTCGCAGTACGATTAATTTTTTCAATCAGTTATTGCAAAAATGCCTTTTTAATTTTTTTTTCACATCGAAATGAAGGTTTCTAAAAGTTTAAAAATTGAGGTACTTTTTGTGGATGAAAATTGGTCAATTTGTTGGTGAAATATTGTAATTTGTTTATATCAACAGACATGAAAAAATGTATGATAATTGGGAAAAACTGATAAAACTTTGGATAAAAGGCCCAATGCCTCAGAATAAGAATAACTTGGGTAATCTTATTAATGACTCATGCAAAATCAATGAAATTCAAAATAATTTTCGTCATTTCGTTTTTATTAACAATTCCATTTGTATGTAAAAGTATATACTCTTTTTAATGACACAAGAAAATGCAGTTACATTGTTATTTATGGGTTTATAATTAAATTAAAACACATTGACAATTTTTTCTATGTATCTTTTAGGAAAGATATAGTGATCCAAGGCAAACAGAGCCTCAGCGTGTACCAAATGCGTTACCTAGAGGACGATTTTCTTACAAATTGGAAAATTTTGGATAACCGCAACATATAAAAGATAAGTTGAATTTTTTATTTTTATATTTAATTATGTACCTATCTCTAAGGTATAAACTTATAAACGGTCTGCATTTGATAAAACGAGAAGCCTTTCTTTAGTTAAAAAGAACTGTTTGAAAAGAAAAATTTGCTCTGAGCACCTTATCTTTATTATAATGAAGGCTTCATTTATCAGAAAATATTATTCAAAATGGCGACAGCTATAGATATTAATTTTAGAATGTATAAATCAGAATATTTGGAAGTGGGCTGTCTACCCTCCCTTTTTAGCCTAAACATTTACAAGAAGATAATGAAAATTAAATGCTTTAGTGGCTTCAAATAGCACCAGATGGCGATACACTGCCCATATTTGAATATCAGAATTGCTGTAATATGCATATTTTTCAAAATTTATTTGCCACATTCTGANCAAATGGATCGTGTACGGTGATGTGTTCTTACTACACTTCGTTTACCCTTGTCGTCTTCACATGGAAAAATTTTCTACATAAATAATAATAAGTAAATAGGTATGCAACACATCGTACACATCAGCATAAGAAATTCGTATACTATGTAATACTACTTTGCCCTTTGCTGGCAGCACTCGTAATTTCTTATGTATATAATATTCAATTTTTGAACATAAGTGATGCTTATTTTGCTTATTACTGGTAGATTTTATGTCTGTTGTATTTGGTTTTGCCTGCATGTAAATTCATAGCAAATATTTTTTGCTTTCACATGAACTTTTACTTTATATTTCATATTAATTCATTTTTCACGTTTATTTCTGCAGATTGACTGATGAATGAGAGAATATTGGTTTATTTGGGCCTTGCTGTATCAACCAATTGTCTGCAATGGTATTCGTTTTCCTGGACTTGATATACTGTTGACATTTTCACCTTGCATTTGGAAATTTATTTATTTATTCACATATTTCAACTTTGGAACGTGACATTCTGCAATTAATTAAGGTGAGATTACATTACATGATAAATATTAATTTCCGATTGCTAATCTGTTACCAACCTATCTGTTTCAAATCGACAGTGGATAAAAGAAAGAAGACCCCAGTTAGAATTTTTCTTTTTTTTCTATGAAGTTTTTATTTGGCATGTTATTTTTTTGATTGTTTACTTTAGTTAATTTTTTTATCAAGTGTTTTGTAATTTTCTTTTATTTGATTGTATTGGAATTCATATTTCATTTTAAATTTTTTTTATTAGTAAACAGTAGAAGCAATACATTTCTTGCTTATTTCTTCGCTTTGCTTAGTGCTCATTCTTACTATTTTGCTTCGCATTTACCCTACGTCTTCTACATGATTCAATGTTTCGTTATTGTATTCTAAAATTGCGTTTTAATTTTCATGTATTGTTCATTAATATTGCAGCTAATTCGTTTTCTCTTGTTCTGTTTTACAGATTAGCCTGTTATTGAAAGAATATTGAAGTTTCCTTGGATATTACTGAGTGTCCCCAAATGGATCGTGTACGGTGATGTGTTCTTACTGCACTTCGTTTACCCTCGTCTTCACATGGAAAAATTTTCTACATATTTAAGGTAAGCATGTGTGTCCAAATTACAATTTTACATTAAAATAAGATGATGGATACTGGTTACCGATGCTTATTAATGTATAAGTTTTTCCGTTTGCACCATTGTAATAAAAACTTCTCTAGTGCTCAACATTATTATTTTACATTCTGTTATCAAATTGTTTACAACGCTTAAGAATAAAACTCGAGCACCATAGAATATACTTGAAGTCCACGTAACCATTTTATAATGTAGTTATTTACTTGCCTTTTGGTGCATTTTTTTATTGTATTTCATGTTTTACTTAACTTAATCCCTTCTTTATTTAATATTTTTTTGCCTATTTCTGCAGATCGTCCAACAGATGAGAGAAAATTGAAGTTCAGGTTGATCATATTGAAGCAACCAATAACTGGTGTTGTCTTTCTTGGACTGTATTCTGGATTTGCTGTTTTCATCTTCACCTTGCAACATTATGCAGTTAATTTTCAACAGATAAGTGAGAACAAGAGGAGATTTTCTTCAATTCCACTAAAAGAGCAAGTTTCCTTCTTTGGCATTTTCACTGCATTTGGTTTGCTTTGCTATTCACACCTGCAAACTTTGGAATGTTACAATCTACAGTTAATTAAGGTGAGAATACTTGATATAATTAATTTTANAAACTAAACAAAATCCTTTAATACATAAATCTTATATTGTTAATACTAAATCTTACACTGTTAATACCACACAAAGGTTTATACACAAAAATCACACACATAGGCATCTATACCTTTTTTCTGCCCCGCTACATTCATCATGTGCCCATAAATTACAAAGAGAGCATCTAATCCAAACTTCGCCATTAATATTAGAAGAAAACCTTTCCCCGCAAAATATGCATTCTATCGTACATCCTGGTCAACTTTTTTTCTGCCTTTTCTTTTTACTCGCTATTTTTTTACTTTTCTTTTGCTTTTGAACATTTTTGCTAGTCGATGGAAAACATTCTTCCCGAACTTGAGAAATTTTTCTTTTTATCTTCTTCCACCTTCGTAGATTCCTCTAATTCATCTTTATTCGGTGTAGATGTTAACACTTTCGCTTTACTAGATTTTCTTCCTCTAGTGCCTATTGGCACAATTTTCACAAATTTCTTTCCCAATTTCACAATTCACAATTACTTTATCAAGTTTCTTGATCTGTAGCTTCATCATTAGCATGTTCTGCTGCTATAAAGTCCTCATCTGTAACGATATTCCTACTGATGTGATAAATTCCAGTGACTTTGAATCCATTTAACGCTCTTTCTCCAGTTTGAACTTTTAAATATGCTCTGCCGAAGAGAGCAAATAAAGTCGATCTTGGAACAGAAAACTGTTTCGAAGCTTTCAAATATCCCATTTTTTTTGTTTTGCACAGCCTTTACAGCTTTGGACGTATTAGATTCACTCCATTCTTGTAATTTAATATTTCGTGGCATTTTCTGCAATAATAAAAAATAAATTGCTTTATTTATTTTAAATGTTCGGTATTGTCGAATAGCCAACTGTTCGACATTATCGAACTCGCGCCATTTACAAAAAGGAAACAAAATTCGGATTATGTTTTGATTTTATTTGAAATATACTAAGTGTAGTTATTTACTTCATACATGTATTAATGAGTGATGGCAGCCACAATAACTAGATCTTCTGTATAGTAAAAACATTAACAAGTCACCTCAAATATGTCGAAAGACCTTAGAAGCACTTTTCGTCACGTACAAACTCCAAGTAATAACGCAGCGCTCTCACAAGTACACAAGTTACAAACCGGAACTAGAAGTATATGTTCATACTATTTTCAACAAGATGTCTATACTGTGCTCCTGGAAAAGTTGGTATTCGACATTACCTCCCTATTCGACATTCCCTTACTTTACTCTATTAATATTATAACTTTCTAGAATACTTTCTACAAATAAAATAGTTTCTTGAGTAAAAAGACAAGAAAAACTAGATAAATTTTCTCGAAATTCGTCCACAGTCCTATTTTTAAAAAAAGCATACGTGTAGTTAGTATTTAAAGAACATACTATTTCGAATTCATTATCAATGGTTTCTTTGTTAGTGTCCAAAAGAATTGTATTAATTTTAGTTAGGTTATTTTCTACTGGAAAAACTATAATATCCACATTTTCAGGTACTTTGTTAACAATTTCGTAATGCTTTTCGGTATTTTCAGTTAACTTACGAACAGTAATACTATTTGTGTTAGGTAAATTTTCGAAGTTATTTAATTCATTAACTAATTGTTCAGTTCTAGGATCTAACGGATTATTTTCGCTANTTAATAAGTCTTTAATTTGTTTATCTACTTCCTGTTTATGTATTTGAGGGTATCGGTAATTTTTTGCTGTAATGGGAATTTCATCGGTAGTTATAATTTTATGTTTTAAAATATTTGTACAAGAGAAAATGTCACCCTCGAGATAAAAAATATCATTGTATTTCTTAATTAGACTTATTATTAATACCTTTTCCTCTGTAGACATGTGATCACAACGTATTTGTGTTAATAGTTTGTAGATTCGGTCGGAATTATCTTGTTTGTTAATTGTGTTGACATGACTAATACTATTTACTTTATACGAAACAAAGGGCTCCAGATCGAGTGTTTCTACTTCGAGTATCTGTTTGCTATCAGAGAAATTCAACATAGTTACGAAAATTTCCCTATTATTATTAGTTTTAATAATACATTCAGGAGTTAAGATTATGTTATCGATATTTAATTTTGAGAAAATGTATTCTTTATCTGGATTTAAATTTACTTTAAATTTAACAATTTGTTCACATCTTGGTTCTAAATAAACATAATGCAAAATTTTAGTATTATCAGGAGCTTTAAATTTAACTTTCATATCATTAGGAAATTTTAATATCCTGTTTGCATAATCTATTAAAACATTATTATTTTGAAAAAATTCCGTTCCACTTATACCGTCAACATTCAGGTTTGTTGATTCTAATACATGAAAAGTTATCGGAAATGAATCAATACTTGTTTTTATGCTTCCTAATGTCGAAAAAGGTTGTCCATTCATTTAAACCATTAATATTTAAACTATCATCTTTATTAATTTCTGGTAATGAGTCCCAAAATTTTAAAATATTTATGCTAGCCCCTGTATATATGAGTAATTTTAATTTTCTTTTGAACAACTTACATTTAACTATGGGTAAATTATTGTAACTTGCCTGATTAATTTCAAAAATATTGGAAGGACTTGATTTTAATTGGATTCGGTGCTCTCGTCGTTCGAATCCCGAAATCAGTTTAAAAAATGTTCGTTCTGTAAATCAGGTTCCGAATCGGAATAGATTATTTATCACTGCTAGGTTCTTGATAAGACTTTTTTGAAGAAAATTGGTTATCTTCAAAACCAACTTTATTATTAAATTTAAATTTAGAAGTTGAGCGTTTATACTTATCATTGGACTTAAAACGCTGTGAATCTAATTCAGGCATTTTAACAATTTTTTCTTGTTCTTCGACATCATTAAATATACTCTCCAGTGTTTTATATTATTTATTCACTAAGGTGTTATCTATTTCTGCAGGGAGCTTTCTTAAAAAGGCACTAACAGCAATTCCTTCGAATGCCAAATTTAATGCTAATTTTCCGTCTTTTATTTTTGCTGTAGACACGATTGTAGTGCATATTGCATCACGAATTGAAGAAATTTTGTTATATAAAAATTTTGCATTGCCATCTCTGTTATTTGCCATATAAAAGTCCCAAATTAAATGTTCAAAAGACTTTTCAGTATCATAAGAACTATCCAATAATTCTATCAGTTCCTCATGAGTTTCAAAAGCTCTATTTGAAATTAATTTCCTAGCTTTGCTGGTAATTTTAGAGAACGCTATCCTTTCAAGGATTTCTTTTTGATTTTTGCTAAAACACTCAAATGCAAAATCGAAGATGTTTTAAAGCGCGATAGTTGGACACCATTATCACCATCAGCGAATTCAGGAATTTGGTATATCAAAATCCTAAACATTTTAATAATTATCTACCTAATCTAACGCCTACTAATTTTGTAGAGGAGATGGAGACAAAGAATAATAAAATTTGACTTATTTGGCAATTTTGAAACAAAACTACTTACCATGCGATCATCCAGGTTATCAGTGACATGAGAAAGAAAAAAATTAGGGCAATTTCTCGGAGTCCTCTTGTGTCCAATGAAATGGTTGGAAAGGGTTGACTTGCCTCTGAAGATTTTGAATGTATCCTACTGACTGCGCCAATTGTTACGTCTCGAAATGTAGGATTTAATTTAATTTAATACACGACTTTAAACTAATATTAAATAATGTAAAAACTTGGTGACACTACCCGTTCAGTCTAATTCACTGTTTATACAAATTTAATTATTTAGTAAAGCAATGTATATAGAACGACCAGTAAATAAAAGTATTCACTTTTCGTAAATCGTAATAGAATAATCTTTATTAGGCTAATAATAAATCTTACTGACTAAAAGAAGAACCAGAATGTTTGCTTGTTCAAACGATAATGATTTCTGGTAGTCTTTACAACACACACCTCCAGTCTTTCTTATCATAACTATTTACGAACAATAATCTAATATAGGTCCACCTCTACTCCTGTTTCTGCTTCTCATATATCTCTTGTTCTCTCTTATTGTTTAATTTAATTCAAACTAATTAGAAAATAGAGGTAGAGTAAACAAAGTCTCTTTTGTTACAAATAAGTATTATNTTTCTTTTTGATTTTTGCTAAAACACTCAAATGCAAAATCGAAGATGTTTTAAAGCGCGATAGTTGGACACCATTATCACCATCAGCGAATTCAGGAATTTGGTATATCAAAATCCTAAACATTGAGTTAGAAACTGAGTTTTGTTGCCATTTTTTTTTTAATAATTATCTACCTATTAGTCTATAGCCTACTAATTTTGTAGAGGAGAAAGAGATAATAAAATTTGACTTATTTGACAATTATGAAACAAAATTACTTACCCCGCGATCATCCAAGTTATCACAAACTTTGTTTCGGACATACCTCGATTTTTTGGTTTTTGACATGAATCGTTCTAACACACGACTTTAAACTAATATTAAATAATATAAAAACTTGGTGACACTACCCGTTCAGTCTAATTCACTGTTTACACGAATTTAATTAATTAGCAAAATATAACGACCAGTTAATAAAAGTATTCACTTTAAACCGTAATTGAAGAACCTTTAGTAGGTAATATTGAACCTTATAGCTCATACTTCTGATCTTACTAATTAAAAGAAGAACCAGGGGATATATATATATATATATATATACGAGGGTGCTATCAATGTTTGCTTGTTCAAATGATAATGATTTCTAGTAGCCTTTGCAGTACCCACCATAACCACCATATTGTGCATACGAATATATTGGTGTTCGCTTGATATTTTCAAAGTCTAAGGAAAGGAGGCTTTCATACTCGAAATCCTAGGGTTGGGTGTTGAAGTTTTATTATTATATTGTTTTTTGAGTCCATTTTGCTCCCACAAGTAACGCAGAAAATAATCAGTCCGCCTCTACAGAGCTTCGTATACAGAGGTAATACTCGAGAAGGTAGCCCGGTATCCTCAAGGCACTGTTTGCGACCATTCAGTACGTGAGCAGACAACTAATCCGTTGGGTACGGTACGCGCCTCACAATTTAACCGTGCCATTACAAGCTCCCGATTTCAGTCACTGTCATCAGGGTTTTAAAGACGCCTAATTTAAAATTATAATATTGCCTATTACAAAATGTTTTTACCTTGCTCCATTCTAAAACCCTCTATGTAGTAAACTTGGAGATCTGTGTGGGACAACAGGCAGAGGGACATTTTTCCCTTAGTAAAGGAATTGATGTAACAGCATACGAGAAAACGTCTTGCTGGTATAAGTCAATTTTCTCTTAAATTAGACATTTTCTGAATAACACTTACTTGCTTATCATTAAAACACACAAGTTGTGTGATTGTTTCCTATGCTACTCGTGGGAACAAAATGGACTAAATACCAATATAAAAGCAAAACACCCAATGCAAAATACAAGTGATGAAACCTTGTCCCTTCAGGTTGGAGGCAGGGCAGGAACTCTGAATTCAAAATTCAGCCTGACTTTGGTAAATCAGAAGGATCTTTAGGAGGGAACCATAAGGCTACCATAAGGTGGATTTTTGAAGCGGTACTGAAACCACGCAGGAATCCTTGAGATGCCCCTTGACGGCGCAAAGGTCTTCATCGCCTTTGATAAAAAGTACAGAACCAGCCTCCATTCTTGTGGCTGTGACCTATGGTTCGCTGATGAGTCTACAGACAAGGAGAGGAGCGGAATTGACTATACAACCGACGATGTGAGAGCAGGCTTTCAGTACCACCTTTTTGTGCCCGGAAAATACCGAAAACATATACATATACACTGAATGTAAAAGTACTCTAGGAGCCCTCAGACCGTACGCCACAATGTCGAAGCTGTTAGAGGACTGCCACCAAACTGTCAACAAACTATCAACTCAAAACAAGGTAGTTCTGCTTTGGATCCCGGACCATAACGGTATAAAGGGAAACGAGGTCGTATTTAAGCCACGCTTTAACTGTAATTGCATCTAGTTGTCTGTTTTAATTAACATTGTAGAGTATATCTGAAGGCAAACATGTAGGGGTTGAATTCATTTTCAGGCATTACTAGGGGGGTTAAAGCTCTATTGTTGTCGTCGTAGGATGGGTTTGTAATATGTTGCCAATTACCTGGGATAGAATTTCTCTGAAATAAATTTTAATCCAGTTGTCGTGCTGGAGTAGATGTTAATCATCATGGAATACACCACCAAGAAAATTGAAGATAGAATAATTTACATTATCATAAGTGATAAAAGCAATGTTCATAATGTGGTTAACTTGATCATTATAATATTGTCTTCTGTTACACATGACTAAAGCGTCATGTATTGCTGTGAAAAGATTAACTAGTAGAGTCCTTCCGTCATCTAATGGGAAATAGAATGGGCCAAGGTATATACAGTCTTAGTAACCCGAATGGACAGGATATTTGATCTCACCAATTTAATAAGGTTGATCAGCGCTAGTGTACAGCTTGAATTCTGTATATCTCGTCTTTGAATAGAAAGTGTGTATCTATTCTCGATGTTGTTTAAGTAAGTATACATAAACTAAGAACATCTTATAAGGAATGAATAATTGGCGTCTCACTTTGCGGAAAAAATTCAATTGCCATCCCTATTATTATTTTAGTAGTTTTTAGAGGTGTTTACTAAATCGAATAGTTTTTAAATTTTTATTGATTGATAACTTTCAAGTAAGTAGCAAAACATATTTGAAGTACATGAAATACACAATTAACTACTGACTTCCATTTTCAAGAAGTCCCACATCACCATTCTGTCAAAATGATTCTGACTCACTGCACCAGGAGGTGTGAACTCGAGAATATTATTTCCTTGTAGCAGTGACTGACTAAACGACACACTTTGCTGGCGGAATATACCATGCGCTGCTTGACGAAACAGCGCAGAATCGCCTTGGGGTCCATCAAAATTGTCCACCTTAAGAATCTCCTGACCATTGATCAGCGCACGAATACCAGCTCTAACCCTAGCCGCAAATCCCAAGGTCAATGTAGCGGTGCCCGCAGTTGATCCACTATAGTCAAATCTGACCTTCCAGCTGGTAGGTTGCACATTTTGGGTGATATTAACTAATTTGAGTTGGTCAGGGTAGCCAGGCGTCTTGATCATGGGCATGAAATAACACCAGTCTTTAGCCGGGTCACTACGACCTACTGTGAAGTCTGGATCATTAGGAAATTCTTTGGAATATCTGAGCCATGTGCCAAACTTGCGGTATTCTAATAATAAAATTACATTTTTAAATCACAATTTACTTAATTTAGGCTGTAGTTAAGGCTGTAGGTTGTTCTAGTTTTAAGGAAATGCGAAGATTAGCTCCGGATAGGAAGGAAACATGATAAATTTTCGCGTTATTTGTTTAGTAGTATTTCCCAACTGCTAGTTCACTCACGCAAAACCTGATGGTATCAAAGTGAGCTTTGCGGATTGTAAAATAATAAATAATATTATGGTCTTGCAATGCGATCATACTGATCAAGAAATAAAAACCAAATGCAAATAATTAATGCAGAAAAGGATTTTCACACCAATCACTATATTTGTCAACCCTGCACGCATTTGTTCTCTTTTATTACTCATCCTCTGAAACTCATTTGGTTAGACAATAGCTTTGCTATGAAGTACCTTCTAAATTAGGAATCGGTGATGGAAAGCCAGGTGGCGATTTGAACTCTGCCGAATTTCTATCAGGTACACCGATCTGCCAAAGCAATTGACCATTGCTCTCCTGGTTCCAATTGATCGTGCCAAGATCGTTATTTTTATTTCCCTGCACATTAATGTTGTTTTGAACGTATTTTCCAACTACACCCTTAGCTATTACTTGTAGTTTGTACGTGCCTGGTCTCACAGCTGGTATTGTGAATTCACCTGAGGGTAATCAAAACTTTCAGTATTCAGTTTCTTATTAAGAATCTATTAATAATTTCTTCGTTCTGATATGGGTAATTGTTTCTATTGTGCATAAATGAAGTTCAAAATATTTTAAAATGAGATTCAAAATGACCTGGCGCCTGATGTAAGAATTAGTAAATTTATCAGATCGCACCTGAAGGTGAATTAATTACTTTCAATAGAATTTCGATATCAAAATATTAATCCGATTATTGAAAATAAAAGTAATAATTTCAAATTACCATTTTCTTTAGCAGTTGCCGAATACATGTAGGTAGCCGTTTCTAACTGGGGGTCATCGACATGAGGTTCGGTCAGGATAAGATATACCCACTCCTTATTAGGCGACCCATCCACATTGAGTACTCCTGACACACTGCCCCTTCTTTGTGCATTGTATTCTGGTGCGGTGACAAATTGGTACGGCCACTTTTTCTCCTCATCTCTGAGTTGTCTCTGAGCGTCAGCATACATTTGCGAAAGACTTTGACCATCATTGAGATAGAAGCCGATCGGACCGTACACTTTGGTCCATCCTTTGGTGGGCACCAGTTCTGGAGTACCGTAGTGATCCGAATGTTCATGAAAGAGCAGCATTTGTCCGGTGTGAGTTGTCAGGTCCTATAACAATAGTTCCATGAAAACTACTTCGAGAAACGATTAATCGAAACGTGTACGTATTAATAGTCATTTACCCCTGAAAACGTCATCAAGATGGCCAATATTTAAAAAAACAATCGCAAAACAAAAAGACACTCACACTGCAGATATTCTATTTGTTGTGTTGATATTTTAAAAAAAGATAAAACAAAATAATCATGTAAAAATAGACCACAAAGAAGATACAATGAGCTCCACTGTGTATAAATTAATTTATCATAATTTTCAGCTAAAAATGATAACTAACCTGCTTGAATGGTCCGCCACTGACCCACTCTTTGTGTGTCTGCAGTAGAGACAATCCAATACGATCGCCATAAATACCGAACACACTGTTTATGTCTTCATTAGGCGATATTTGCTGATATTTTGAATAAACTGATCCATCTGCGAACATGTACGTCCAGTCTTGAACATACTGACCTGAGTCTATATCCTTCTGGCTGGGCATAGGCCCTGCTCGCCTTCCGTCTACGCTGTAGTACTTGAATGGGTCCTCGTTGCCTCTTAACGCCCATCTTAGCTGTTCGGCAGTGTAACCATCTCTTAAGTACTTGTGAATGGAGTAGTAGTAAAATATGGACGAATTTTTTTCTAAGACCAAGTGTAACTCGAAGTTAACTGGCCAATTGTTTGTGTTGGTACTTGTAAATGCCAAATCAATAAAGTCAATCTAGTTAATTCAGAAAGTTTTAATTATTACCATTCTTCAAATAACATTCAAATAGAAAAAATTAAAGGAATCATGATTACTTATAAAGTGTGTCTCAAAAATTACGCAAGATTCAATAAACACAATTTCTTTTTTCGTTAAATTGTTACTTTTTTATTGAATCTTAAAGTAAATAAGATGGAGTTATATATGGAATAACACATCAGGCAAATGACTTCCACGAATTGAATTTAATCCTTCAATGTACGCGAGCTTGCGGGCTTTGACCTCAAATAGCCCCATAAAGAAAAATGTAACGGTGTTAAATCACATGATCGAAAGAGGCAATTCTCATCACCGAAATGAAAGAGTACTCTTATTGAAACTACATGTCGTCCACAACTATATCATTGAATTCAGGCAGAAGGAACTGTATTAATACGTCGCGACCACCAGCAACATTCACTACTAGTTCAGTTTCATTTTCAAAAAAGTATCTAATGTCCAACGATGCCTCCAGTCCAAAATTCGTACCAAACAGTGACAAGTTGAAGATGCATTCGTTTTTCGACAATTTATGCAGCAATTTTGATAATTAATAAAGTCATCAAGGTGAAAATCGCTGAAATTGATTTTGTTCGAAAACTCGGCATAGGCACTTTTAGGAACTCTCTTCGCTGGCATGGTCATTGAGCTTCAGTTCTTTTGTCAGTTGAACATTGTAGGCATTGAGACACTCATCTTTAGTGAGTATACGCTATAAAGAGCTTTTTGTAATTTTCAAGTCTTGAACACGACGCCGAATTGATGTTCCTGGACTTTTATCAACACTCATGCACTGCTCTGATATTGGTATTCTACCGGCCACTTTTTGAACGATCAGAGTGTTTAACATCAGGATCTAGTCTATCTCAATTTTTTAATTGCTCTTCAAAATTGACGAAGTTAAATCACTAATCCCACCATCTATTGTACGAAAAAATCGAACTGTGGCTGATATTCATTATTTTCGAAATATTGTCCAACAATGAAAACACGTTATTCTATTGTATTGTTTAATTTTTACTAACCCTAACTTTCAGTTGATAAATGTTTTTTAATAGGGTTGTTAGAACTTTACTGCACCAATGGTGGCAAATTCAATTCTTGCGTTAATTTTGAGACATCTACTATTCTTTGATCGTTTAACGGTATGAACGACACAATAAAAGATCACAGGCGTATAGTGCTCAGTCTTTATTTACTATGTACAGCAATATGATAGAGAAAAAATGTATATACAAAAGGAATGCAGTGAAATACAGAAAAATAGCAAGAGTTGAGACCTACGAATGAATAACGCGTTCTGATCTGATCTGGTAATTTTGGTTTTAATGGTTTATAAAAGGTTGTAGGAAAGTGAGTAATAAATGAACTTGAAACAATATTATATGAAAATAAATAAAAGTAAAACAAAAATACTGATATGCAAGGCAAGAAAAAGTAGGGAAAGAGCGAATATAAAGATAGGAGAAGAAAATTAGAAAAAGTGACTGATTTTAGGTATCTAGGAAGTCAGATAAGTCAGGACGGAAGGAGTAGTAGGGATATAAATCAGAGGATAGCGCAGGATCGAGTAGCCTTCAATAAAAAGAAATCACTTCTACGCTCGCGAACGATTAATTTAGAAATTCGAAAAGGATTGTTAAGTGTGTAAAAGAAACGATTAGAAGCGTTAGAAATGTAGTCTTACAGGCTAATGATGAAGAAACCGTGGATAGAGAAGATTAGAAATGAAATGTTGTGTTAAATAATATCACCACAATATATATGTATATATATATACATATAAAAGTGATGTTTCAGTAACTACGGTGCTGGTTGAATTTCAAATTTAATTAACACAAGGGTATGTGGTGAGATTAATGAATTCCACTGGACAATTCCTATGTTATTCGTTTATTCTCATTCTGAAATTTTCGCCGTAAATCCTCGGCTTCCTCAAAACTACATAAGTTTCACAACATGAAACAACTCGGGTTCTTCTTCCCAGTCGCAGTGGTGGTTTCAGCTAGTGGTTAAAATACACCCAACTCTGTGTCTTCGCATTCTTTTGCTAGATGTTGTTCAAATTGGCTATTCTAACAGATATCGATTCGATTCCACTTCTTATGAGCGTACGTCCTGCCAATAATGCTCTCTGTGTCAAGTCTTGATTGTCTGATTCGACTAACCCCACCAGTCCGCCGATGTTATCGTTTATTCTGATTTCTACAATGCTCTCGTAGTGACTCTGTAGTACTCCATCTTCTTGTACGATCATTTTGGAGCTAACAAGCTTCGTCTTGGGATTTGACATTACTACTCTTCTAAATGTGCTGAAATTTAAGTCGATTCCATGTTCTTGAAGAAGGTCCAATGAGCAATGATGACATCATCTGCTATATCGGTCAGCAATACCCAACTGTATGAGATCCCAATTCTAATTAATTTCGACGTTGCATTCTGACCAAAGATCGAATTCGCCATTTCGATGCAATATCAGGGCGAACCTTGGCGTTGGGTGCCCCTGTATTGATAACCATTATAACATTATGTTTTTAGAGTATAAATAATGAGTTAGCGTCATTCAGTCTTCAAGTGATGACTTCTTCGGGGGCTTGTTTAGGGTCAGCCAACTTGCGTCATACAAAGTTGGTTAATCCTACATATTCGGAGTGGCTCATTTTATTTGAGGGTCACACTCAACTTATATGCCCTATTTTTCCACAATTTCAGCACTTCAGACGACCAACAACGTAGTTGTTGCAGTCTCGAGTAAAATTAGTCCTACCACATTCTCAACATTTTGGGTTCCGTTCTGCAGTGGCTTTATTGACAGCGATTACGCATTTCCTGATTCGCCATTTTATTTCTAATATCATTTATCTTGTCGTACATACTCGTATTTATTGCTTCCTGTACTACTTGCACTTTTGTTTCATTTCTTCCTGAGCTGCTTTCAGTTCTTCTTTTATTTCTTCCTGTCCTTTTTTTTAGAAACTTCAATGGAACTCATTGATAACGTCGGATTTGTTCTTCTTTCTTGAAGAGCTTTCCAACGATACATTGTATGTTGGGGTAAGTAAGGATCGAAAGAAAAAACGATGAAACGCTTTGATTACGTAGGATTTGTTCCTTTTTTTCTTCAACAATTTTATGGTCTGTTGGAGTAAGTCACGATTGGTAGAAACTTCCATGAAATTCTTTGATAACGTCGGATTTGTTCTTTCCTCAAGAACTTTCCAAGGATATTTAACATATTAGGGTTTGTCGCAGTCATCGGAAATATCCAGAAAATTTAGTGAAATTCTTCAATGACGTCAGATTCTTTCTTCTTTCTTCGAGACCTTTCCGACGGTATATCACTTGCTAGGGTTTCTTGCAGTCGATGGAAACATCCAGAAAATTGGCCGATGAACGCTCACTATATTTGATTGAATGCTTCAAAATCCTCCTCCTTCTCAAATCCTCTTCAATCTTCTTTAACCCCACACCTGACACCAAATGTCACGTATGTAAACACCTTCTCATACTAGTACTACTTTTACTTAACTATTTACTGTCTAATGAACACATTTATTGTTAATTAGCAATTCACCACTATATGAACACTTTGTTATTTCTTAGTTCCTTCTTCTTCGCTATGTATCATCTCGAACTTGTTCTCGTACTACTCACTCGATTTTGCAACAATTATTTGTTCTGGTCGTGTTCTAGAAGGATCCAGTATATGCCGTCTAGAAACCGGATCTTCTTTGCCACTATGTATGTTGCCTACATACATGTGACAATACTTTGAATTTTATAAAAAAGTATAGAATATGGAATTATGTCCAATACCAATACCAATTCAGTTGTCATTAAGTTATTTTTAGATAGTAGGTGGGTAACAAATTAATGTTTTGAAATCTTCCTAAAAATTAACCCTTATCGCAAACTGATGAGGGTCTGGGAAACCTGAAGGATCTATCGCCTAAATTCGACCAGATAAAAGTTCTTTTGTAAAGGAAATGTTCTCACACCAAGTTGTTAATTTTTTGGTAAATACGATATATCCAAACAAGGAGTAATAATCAAACGGCGATAACAAGCACGTTAAGCGATAATGGATACCCAACAATTTCCAGGTAAATGTTCTAACTTATCAGTGGAGAAGACATCATTTGAAACTGTTATAAACTTATGAATGGATCAAATATATGACATGAAAAAATAAAATAAA
>NW_020438875.1:749889-761042 GCF_000699045.2 Agrilus planipennis | reverse complement strand
AGCCCTGCCAGGCAAAAGGAGCATAAAATGTTATAACACTTTTGACTTTTGAAACAAAATAAAAAATTATAAAATTATAACAGTTTTGATGCCGGCCCTGCACAATCGCAAATTAATTACGATTGCCAGCTGATCGTAGAAAAATTCACCTTCAGTAGGTCGGAATCGGCTGCTTTTTGGGGTAATATTATTGTTTATGTTGGATCTTAAGTTACGGATCAGCCGAAGAAAATGCACTCGCGTTAAGGACCATTAGATGACTGAACATGTTAGAAAAACTACGTATCTATCACAATCGAAAATCCCATGATCGTAAACTGATGTGGACCTTATGTGGCCCATGAAGTCGAGTATTATGCTATTTTAAATAGAAAAGAAATAATAACGACTACGGAATAGTTAGAAGCGGTGCACAAACAACCCTCGCCACCCAGCGTTTGGTAAAGGTTTTGTAACATAACGTACTAGTGTACGAAAACGAATGTATGTGTTATGGTTGTAAAAGTTGAGACAAGATTCAGACCTACTTTGACCAACCACATGTGCTAAACTGCTCATTCTGACGTTAGTTTTCTCTGGCAGGGCTCATTAACCCCACGTGGAGTAGTACAAGGGTGTGTCTAGAAGGGCCAATTTTGGTTATTTTGTTTTCATTAAATGTAAGAAGCTAAATATTGATATAACCTCTTATAATTACACTGCTGGAAGTGACTGGAATAAATGCAGATAATGTCGTAGCTTCCAACAGGTTTTTCAGTTTGCTTTGGATTGTTGTGAAATTTACTTGTTTGTTAGTGTTAGTTTATTTATTTAGTGGTCATTTCATAAAAGGCTATTACAATAAAGACAATTAGTAATGTGATAGTGCATTCTAGTAGGGTTCTTATTCAACCGTCAGTTGGTGGTGAGTTACATTACCAATGCCTATCGTATAATTCGAAATATTCCCGGTATCTGGGCCAAAATTCGCGGCAACTAGGTACGCCGCTGTCAGTGTTGCATGAAAGCGAATGGCGGACAATTTCAACATTTTTTATAAAAGGTACGCTTTTCTTTTTCACTTTTACCTTTTTTTTACAAGGTGGAAGTGAATTCGGCTTCTTCCCGGTAGGTACTTCCACACTAGATCAGCTGAGCGACGTTAGTCGCTTAGATCCAGGCCCGTAATGAAACAAATTGTACTTTCAAATTTACAAAGACGATTTGCGAGATCAATTGTCACTGGATTGAAAAATTGTGTAACACTTTTTGTTGTATTTTGTGTCAGGAAGTCATGTTTTTTTTTAATTATTATAAATGGGACACCCTGTATAATGTAGAACTATCATGAAATCCAAAAAGTAATTCCTATTCTCAACCGTAAGATCTAATATGTTTACTATGCATCAAACGTGCCGCTAGGACAGCCGCGCAAAGCTCGAGCCTAGATAACGTCATTACTTTTAATGGGCTCACATGCGATCCACCGTATATCAGAAAGAATAACTGCTGCCTTCCATTTTAGTCCTAAGATACACGGCAGCACCGTAGGCGCTTATTGAGGCATCACAAAAGGCAACCAACTCGCAACGCTTAAAATATTTTTGCATTATTCTGCGGGGAATTTTTATTTGAGTTAGGCCTTCCAAATCCCCCTGGAATTTATCCTGTGACGATACACACAAAAACAACCGGAAGTATTGCTATGGTTACGAAAAAACAACAGTCTTACTAATTACCTTGGACTTTAAACTGGTGTTGTCTGGTGGAAATAAAATCTTTATCCGTTTACATCACGCTTTATTTTTAACTCGTTTTTTCGAAACCCATAATCCCACGAGTTTAGAATTTTGATAGGCACTGGATCATCCCAGTCTATTCTTGTTTCCACAATTGTTACATCATCACACTAACTAACGATTATGGGTGACATAAAACCTATAGGGTCGTATAGTTTTGCGATAAAGCCCTGCCCGGGCAACGTTAGGAAATTTTTCCCCGAAATCTCGCGCGAGTTGTCGTATACATATGGAGAATTCGTTAGATCAAACACCAATCAATTCCCGGATGTGGTCGCTTTCCGAATTGCTCTAAAACAAACGTCGATAGTTTACGTGTTCGCCATGAACTCTGATTTGATGAAACATTTTCTCCATGTCGCAAGTGAATATAATTTGGTGAGAGTGAAATCGGACTAACAGTTCAAAAAGGCCATTTTGTAAGTTGGACCCAGTCATCAAATTATTATTGAGGCTGAGGCCGTTATTGGATTTTGCCGATCCATCAAACACAACGCGAACTCGGTTTTCCGGGACTTCCTCCATAATTTTTGCTATTCGCGCCTAGTTGATGGCTGCGCTATAACTCGTTTTTAAATCTTTGTCCTTTTTAAATTTTCTCTCCAACGAACAAAAACGCCTAAGGGTCATTCGGGCAGAATCACCCAAATCGGATTTCTCATTTTTAAATGGCAATTTTATCACAAACCTCCCGTCATTCTTATCGCGATGGTATGTCTCAATAAAATGTTGTTCGCATAAATTTTCGTCACTAGACCAACTAAGCGATTCGTCCCGTAATTCTTCCTGCGTCCAAATTTTCTCGATTAGATTTTCTTTGTTTTTAATAGTCGTATTACAAACGCACCGCGGTGCGCCAAGGCGGTTGCCATGATGAATTCTCTCTACTATCCAGCCAAGCAATGTCGCGGACAAAATAAGACTAGAATCCGGAATTTGAATTCTTTTGTCGCCCAAAAGTTCCCAAAACAAGTCAGCCTCGAACAATAAACCAACTTGGCTGCCTATGTTAAATTTTGGATCCGCTAACCTTATACCCTTTGAAATATCCAGAGAGGATCTGTCGAAACTTACCGTAGGCAGGCTTGTTGTAACTTGCCTCACTAGCAAACAATTATTCGTCTTTTCATATTTATCATGCATGGATTCGAATGTGACAACAGCCCATTTTATGATTTTGCTGCAAGTGGTATTTACCCCAGTAATGGAAGCCGTCGTATCATTCATTTGTAGTTTAAGTGACTTACACAAACATTCCGATATCAAATTTATTTGAGACCAGTTATCCAATAATACGCGACAATTTTGATAGTGTGGTATTATCTTTAATTTGTACCACCGCTGTTGTTAAAACAACGTTACCTTCAATCTCTGCCTGTGTACAGTGGTTCGAATTAATCGTTCTTCGAGCATTTGAATTTTCTTCTTTTGTTTCATGTAATAACGTATGATGCGATCTAGAGTGACAAAGATTATAGCAGATGTCCGGCATTCCGAAATTATGTGATTGTCTCTAAAACAGTTAAGCCACAATCATCGCTTTTTAATTTCGGAAAATCGCTCATTCTTCGTTAATCTTAAAAACCTATCGCATTGATTTATGTAATGTTTTCCTTTGCAATGGTAACATGAAACTTTATTCGATGTGATAACGTGTGCTGATGTAGATATCGGCGGTACACTCGGTTTCCTGTTAATGTTACCGGTGGATTGCGATTTGATTTGTTTAATATTTACGTTCATAGATTTAAGGACCACGCATTTTTTCTCGAAAAATTCGATAAGCGTATATTTCGATACCGGTTTGGAGCCCAACGTTAATTCAAACTCCCTTTACGTTTGGTAATCCAATTTGTTTGTGATTAGCGTAACTAAAAAAGCATCACACGTATCTACGGGTATTTACAAAACTTTCAATGCTCTCAAATTCGAGCAAACATCATCCAAATGTTTTCGAAGAGAATCAGCCATGCATTTACTGATTTCTTCTGTTTTTAAAATTGCTTGGACATGACGCTAAATAATTTTTCTAGTATTCTTATACCTATTTGAAAGTATATCCCAAGCTGATGAGTAATTCGAGTCCGAAATCGTTTGCAACTCCGTTACGTATTTCGGCGTCGTCTTCTACAGAACACTGACATGGTGAAAGCACATCCTTGCCACCCGTGCAAAAGCCCTAGCCGCCTTTATCTCCCTCAAGCGTTTCTTCCAAAACCGCTCCATCTCCCATCAAACAAAAATCCATGCGTTCAACGCAATTTTCAGAAGCATTTGCTCCTACACCATCCCCATCTGTGGCTGGGCCAATTCCCACCGCCTACAAATTCTTCAAGGCACTTACATGCAGATTCTTTGTTCCACACTCACTTTCCCTTCCCGCTCCCAACATCTTTCCATTGAACCTTTCCTGGGATGTATAACCTCCGGGTTGATCTCTTTACTCGAGGAGCGGTTTTGGTCGGCAGGCGCTTCGGCGACACTACCGCATTTCAGGGGGTCTTTTGAAGTTTTAATTCTTCACTGTTTCAAATTGAATTTCTTTATTTTTTACATTTATTAAATTTTTCGTACATTTAATAATTCTGAAAGGTGAACTTGATATTCTTTCTGCTATGGTCCTATTTAGTTAGAAGTATTTTTTTATTCAGTCTTGAATATATTGTTTTGTCTGTTCTTCTTATTTAGCGTTACTTTTAAAAGCGTTTTTGATTTAGAAAGTTTCTTTAGTTACTCATTTTATCTCATTAGTTTCTCCAAGGCCTACCAAAAAACTGCGGTTCAAGTCCACTACAAAGTGTTCCATTCCAGGAAGCTGTTTGGCTTCAACCCCGCCAAATCTGAACCCAGAAATAACTTGCTTACCTCGACAGACCCTTAAAAATGGATTTACAAAAGCTTCAATCTCAGATTATTTCACGTAACTTTTTCATAATTAGGTCATTTTAAGCCATTCCCAACAAAAAAAGTTACATTTTCGAAAAAGCCGTGATACGGAAGTTTTACCACCTTAATGTACACTTTTCTGACAGCACCTTGATATGGTAAATGGTCCAATCAATCTTTCTGCAGTTAATAAAAATTATTAGGTATGTATTATAAGTCGATCAGGTCATTGTGTTACATACCTAATCAAATTAAACGCAAAATTTCAATTTTTTATATTGCGGAAGAGGATATTTATCGAATGAAAGTAAAAGAATTTAATAAAACAAAAAACATTAAAAATAAGGTACAACCACCTCGATAATGGCCTAGCTTCCAAATCATGAAAGAAAATTTAACTTTGGTTCGTTAGTTTCCGAAATTAACCCCCATATACCGTTAAATAGACAAACAAAGACATTCCGTTTGTAATACACGTTTAAAAAGGTTTAATTTACATAAAGATGACGCATTAATTTTCGAAGTACATTTTTAATGGCTACTTATACCAAAAGGAGCCAAAATGTCTAGTTTTCTCGGTCGATTATTCAAGCACACGAGAGAGAAAGTATTCGGAGTACGAAAGACAGAAAGTTACGCAAAAATATATTCTCAACAACAAAAAATGCTTTAAATTATTTAAAAATAATTGAACAAAAAAACATGTGTGCAATTCACACGTGGTAGAAGTGAAACCTTCAAAAATTTTGGTTTCAAGATCGCGACAACATTCTGCATTCGTTTTCGGCATATTTGAAGATTTTATTATAAAAATGATGAAAAAACTCTACAAGCATATAATACGTACTCGAATACAAAATACCACGGTTGTTGTGATGCCATTCCTCAAGCTTTGTACTACGCATGCGCGCACAAACACGTATTAATACACGTACAATGTCCAAGCAAACTCTCACTATACCCTGGTAAACACGAGTGGAGGGGGTACGATGCAGAGCACAAAGATAACCACGAACATAAAAAACACTACACTGTATAATGCTTCCTATCTCATTTTCTCCCACGTTAAATCTTATGAATTTATGTGTCTGTCTCATTTTACTATCGCTTTTTCGTTTCATCGACTTTCAAATCACAACGATGCTAAAGAAGTTTTCACTTCAAACATAATAATTTAGAATCAATAGTAATTAATTTTTCGTTCATTTTGTAATATAAGTAATAAAATTCTGTATAAATACTAGTGTGAATATTTGTAGTGAACCCCTCTCAGTGAGAGTGGCCGGCCCATCGCCGCTTTGATTTCATCGAATAATCAAATAAAGTAAAAAGACAACTATCTTCGCACTACGTACTTATTATAGTGTTAAAATATGTAGTAATAATAGGAGTGTATATTTAACAATTATTAAATCTAATAAATAATGTGAACACAATTTGAAAGATAAAATCATAAATAATTAAAATAGATAAAGGCCACGTGGAAAACAATCAGACTCAAAAATTAAATTCACATTAATTGTAAGTACAAACTGATAAGAATAAAATGCAATAAAAAGTGTTACCCACAAAAAAAGAAACAAAAAGTGTCAAACAATAAAAAATAAACGTGTACTTTATTTTTATCACTTAATTGTTACTATGTGCGACTATGGTTTCGATGTAAGGACTCACATTGAATAAATCAGTAACAAACATTTGGGAAAAAGTAATAAAGTAACTTTTCAAATATCTTTAAAATGTCAGTTAGCTTCTTCTGATGTCATCAAAATGCGGTACGAGACGTTTCGCCGTAACTGATACACTGTAACACATATGTCTACATCTTACTGTAGTTAATTTCACTAATGCATTAGTAGTTATATTTGCTAAGTAATATTTTGTTAACTAATAAGCCTATTGTGGTAAAACTAACTTCTATTTTGTATTTTCAGCAGAACAATTTCATTTAATCATGCTATACAACTTTCGAAGACTAACAAAAACAAGTTACTATTTCTACGACAAATTCTGTTTTATTTAACTCCTTGTTACTACAACATTTTAAAACTTGCTTGTCAATGCAATAACATAAAGTTGCTTAATATGTTTTAAATATTAGTTAAATATGCATCAACTCATAGTTGCCCTTCATCATATAAGGTGTGTTTACCTTAATTTTAAGTTGTGAAATTAACAACCATGTAGTGTTAGACTCTGTAAATATTTTGCGTAGATACTAGTTTCTTTTCATCAGTCAGAAGTCGTGAAATTAACAATCGTATAATGCTAAATTCACAAATTATTTTGTTAAAATTAAAAACATTTAATTATGAAATGTTGTTAGTTTAACAACTGCTTTTTGTAAATTGAAAAATACGCATAAAATTGTTAACAAACAGGCAAACTGCTGACTTTATAGAGAGCGTTTCATAAATTACTGCTAACAGCGTAGCGAACGCCATCTGTAGAAAATTGCTACATTACTAAGGTGCTATTATTTAAAACTGAATATACTGCACAACACACCAAGACGAATCCATTTATAAAAATTGTACTTGCTGTGAAACAAATATTTATTTAAGAAACCTTCAAAGTATACTTAATAGGTACATCAACTTTATAGGTTAGTTCCCACTTGGATACCGTTCAGTTAGTATAACCCACCGAGCGGCATGGCCTAGACGCCTAAAGGTTTAGACCATTGCTTAGCATTCGGGAGGACGCCGGTTCGATTCCGGGTCCGTCTGCATTGGTCCAAGTTTTTCTGTGGTTTCCTTGGATCACTTAGCCAAATGCTGGGGCAGTAATATTCCACAGATAATCTTTCATTCTCTTCTGTCTTCATTTCGTCCGTCTCATCTTTCTCACTCGAACCAGCACCCACCCATTCCCACGATTCCTGAAAGCAGGTTGAAGAGGGCCTTCCGCCCTACATTCGGCGTAGTCCGGAGGGACTGCCCACCCACCAGCATTACTGGCTGGTGGGAATGAAACACCCAAAATTTTTTTTTTTTTTTAGTATAACCCTGTATTAAACAACTATATACTTACACTTTTTTCGTTAATTCCTGTTTCTTTCAATTCCGGAACAATGCACATGTACATATGTAATTAAGTATTTGTAAGTCTGTACAACACCGTTTTACTTTCAGAAAATAGACAGTAAATGTTAAAACGTTGCACCCCTTTTTTGTCCTTACAAAAAGAGGGGATTGTAATCTATAACAAGCGAAACGCAACTGGATACCATGTGTAGTATAATTGCGTCATATTGTCATAGTATTGTGCTAGCTATATCCAACAGAATAATTCATATTGTAAGTGATAACAAATAACTAGAACAATTAATATCTAATAATTATTGTCCTACAATGCGAGAATTAGAAGTCCTCTACCTAATACTAATTAGCTTCAGTTTGTATTTAAAAAACTTCCACTGCACTTTACCACATTCCGACCAAAAAATACCGGTAAAACACGCAAAAGACAGGCCTAGTCAAAACCAGTTGAAAGTTCAACATGTATATGCACTAGGGTGGGCCGAAAATCCATTTTTTTTTTAATTTCCTTAATTAATACCAGAAATATTGTTCATTACATTAAAGGAAAAAACTGTGCCAAGGGAAAATATTTTGAGTCGATATCTTAGGCTTCTCAAATTGAGCCAAAGTTCAAAGCGTTTAAATTTTTTTTTTCTGAACTCAATTTAATCGGAAATTCAATTCTCTACTAAAAGGTCTTTATAGCAAATTATGTACGACTACTAATTTCTGAGATAATTGTAGTTTTAGTAATAATCTTGGCATTTTTCTTCATATCCATACTTTTTATGAATGAAACATAATCGATAAATTATATATTTTGTAAGAAATTCAATTTCCTTCTAAACAAGGTCTTCATGGTAAATTATGTACGATTGATAATTTCTGTGAAAATTGCAGTGTTCGTGAAAAATTTGACGTTTTTCTTCATATCCTTACTCTTCTTCATCTTTTTCTCTGTAGTTTACCACTAAACCGATCTCTTAAGCTTTTCTCGAAAGTGCCTGGTTGAAATGAAAATTACAACCCTGAATACTTTCTGGTATCCTCACGTTAAACGCCGAATTAATAGCGAGTAACTAGTTCAAAAAAGTGGTAATGGACGATAGTTTTGTAAAATATTTAATTATCAACACTTAACACTTAATTTATACATATAACAATTATAATTATCTAGGTAGCTCTGAGAATGTCAATTTTAATGTGTGAAAGTTATTGGTTGCGAATGATGATAATGAATGCTTGTTGAGTTGTTGATGAATGAATGCTTATCAATGAATATTTCGACCCTTAAATATACTTATAACTAGTTTCCTAACTGGGCATAGCGAGCATTGTTTGGGGGTGCAAAACGGTTCCGCTAGCAACAAGGTTATTACCCTTATCCAGGTACTTCTATAAATATTTCGGAAAAATAAAATTTGGAAACTACACCAATAACCATGAAACGTGACTAACAAAAGATACAAAGTTTTATAACAGACGGTACTTCACAAATAAATAATATAGAATTGAATAGCAGTTTAAACATCATAAACAAAATGCCTTTCTCACGCCGGCTATAGAATTTAAATTTGTACAAAAATTTCTATGAACAATAAAATAATACAATATTNATAAATAATATTGAATTGAATAGCAGTTTAAACATCATAAACAAAATGCCTTTCTCACGCCGGCTATAGAATTTAAATTTATACAAAAATATCTACGAATAATAAAATAATACAATATTTATTGCATGAGATGCAACAAACCCTTTATTTCTGCTTCTGAAAATATGTTAAATACCCATTAATGCAGGCTTTTAAAAATCAACACGAAACTCGGTTTAAAATCAGGAACTGCTGTCTTCAAAATACTAAAAAAGTTTCGGTATGTTTCTTCTTTCTTGTCCGGTAGGAATCCATAAACGACTGGAATTACACACGTTGCTTCTTAAGTGCTATTTATATTCATGTGAATAATATATATTTGTTTGAATATTGTAGGGCTACTTTTAAACGTTCTGTCACCAAAAAAAATTTTGTCTTGACTGATAGTTTTTTTACCTTCATTAGCAAGCACTACGATTCTATATTCGGTCATTGTATCATAAAAAACAAATTCTTCGTATTTTTCTGGAACAACAAATTCTTGTTTTTGAATCCCTAAGGAGTAGAGCAGAATATAATTGTTTTTTAACAGAATGAAACCTAGAATTTAATTTAAATTTGCATATAGAGACCACATTCTTCGCGAACTTTTTTCTTTACATTGGAAATGGAAACCAGCACTTCGTGTTTGGCTATGTCTGGTACACATATAGAAAGTTCTATTTGTTTTAAAACTGTCTAAGTGAATTATCTGTTTTAATTCTCCCCGAACAACATCGATTGGAGCAAACCCATTCATCTTCACCGCTTTTGTACACTTTTTTTGTTGTATTAATAATCCATACACAAAATTCCGCATTTAGCTTTTGTTAATTCCATTTCAAAATAAACCATTTACTTCAGTGGCTTGTTAAAACTTGTGGTATTTTTAATTTTTTTTAAATAGGTACTTTTCTTATTATGAGCAATAAAAACCAATCACAGGGAGATTGTTTGTAAATAGGTATGCAACACATCGTACACTTCAGCATAAGAAATTGTTGATACTAACTACGTAATACTACTTTGTCCTGTGCTGACACCACTTATAATTTCTTTTATATATAACAAGTTCTTCCCCCCTATCACTCACTGTAAGCTCGAAACTGTTGTACTACTGCTTCAAGTGGTCGAAATTCACTTTTGTGAACAATTTGTCTAATCACTTTCTTTGTGTTAAAAATTGTAAAATTTACAAAACAATTATCTGTACTAATAAAACAAACTATCTAACTTGATTTTTTTTTATAGAACACGGACTTTGTATCAATCACAGAGTGAAATAAAGGAAGATAGTAAAACAGAGGAGGAACCTAAGGTTGACGTCTGGGTAGAAGAAATTGTAGTCGATTCCGGAAATAATTTGAAACCAACGCTTGAACTAATTTTATCACCTACATGCTATTCATCAAGATAAGAATACAGAAACTCCGTCGCAAAAACCACTCAAAACAAACAACTGAATTCAAATGATACATTAACGAATTAATTAAAGCGAAAACAATAGCTGCGGAAAAAATCACCAATCTACAAATTACGTCTAAAAAGCAAAACCTAAATTTTTTGATGATTTAGCGGAAACTATTTTAGCATTTCTCGAATTAGAGCTGAAAAGGGACACTTTTGATGTAACAAATGGCAGACATATAGAATTACCGAAGAAGAAAGGTAATTAGTTTAAAATAAGACATGTAAATAAATCTATTGCAAGTTACCTAGTTTACCTTTATATGCTGCAACTTTTTCAGACATTTGTAACATTGTATTTTGATTGTAACTTAATGTATTCTCTGGTAGTAATAAAAATAAAATAATAATAAATAATAGTGAAT
>NW_020438875.1:715842-749038 GCF_000699045.2 Agrilus planipennis | reverse complement strand
GAGGCAGAAACAGGAGTTAGGAGGGGTAGAGGTAGACCTAGATTAGATTACTCTTCGCAAATAGTTAAGGATGTGGGCTGTTCTAGTTTTAGGGAAATGCGAAGTTTAGCTCAGGATAGGAAAGAGTGGAGGTACGTGTCCAACCAGTCTTAGTATGATGACAATAACAGTAGAATTTTTCTTACTTCCTAGTTTTATTTGTAGGTAGCTTTAACTTTCAAATTAATAAACACAGCAGAATACAATTGTATGAAGTCATTTGTGTTCATCAATTTCTTTCATATGTTTAGTAGCTACAGTATCGTAATTGTGAGGGGATCACTTGACTTAGGAGAAGTTTACCATTAATACACCTGTTTTCTCTTTTGTATTATATATTCAGCACAATATATTGTATATTTAGCACAATTAGCTAACTTAATTTATGTTGAATGATAACAAACGACTAACAATAAGTATAAACAATTACCAAATTATTAGGGTAAGGAGGCAAGTGTCATGAGGGGAGATTAAATCAAACGGTCGTACCTTTACTCTTCCTTGACTCCGTTGTAAGGGAATCTGGTGGGTCGCTCTCTAAGGGGAGATTCCGGTACAGAATTTCAATCGTCGCCAGTCTATGATGTAGCCAACGATTCCTGAACCATATGGACCAATGGATAACCTTTTCCTCCCGACTTCAGTCCGCTTCATTTCTTCTTACCTTTTCTCATAGTGTTTGTTTTCATTATAGTCGCATGAACTTTTTGGAATTGGTTCACATTAACTGTATTTCCGTGTATCGGTTTCGCAAAGTTGACCCAGTATATCCCGGAACTATAGTAAATGCAATTGAATACGCTGGTTACGCGTTTTAAAAGTTACGCAGACCCAATTACGAACACTATGTGACACTACAAATAAAAGTACACAGTGGAACTTTCACCCTGATTCCCGGCTCTTCACTGCGTTCACGGCCCCAGATGAAGGGTGTTTCTAATTTCGTGTAATGCCCTTTGGTCTGTAGGGAGCCTCGGCTACTTTGTAGAAGGCAATGGGCTAGGAAGTGCTTGCGGGTTAAATTAGGAAATTCTGCCGGGTTTAGTTAGATAATATTGTCATTTACTCCAATTCCTGGAAAGAGCATTTACTTCACCTCTGCAAAGTATTCGAGAGAATACAACAACACTGCTTATACTGTGATTAAGAGAAGTGTACCTTCGGAAGCCGTTAGCTGGAATATTTGAGATATCTCATCACTGAAGAAGGCAACTTTCGCTTACATAGTCATTTGGGCCGCATTTATGTGGCATACCCCCCCCCCCCTGAAACAGAAGAAAACTGAAGGCATTCCTGGGACTGATTCATAGCAGTTCCCTAATCAGAGCAAGCGAGCCTCCTACATGTTGATAAACTAGTTAACATTTCAACGTTAATAACTCAATGTTATTTTGGTTACTTTTCTTGAAGAAGTATAGATCTAATAAAATAATTTGAAGTGGTCTGTATTCTGTCGAAACTGCCTGACGCGGATCGCGATTTCGATCTTTTTGGATCTCATCAGCGCGTCGTAGGCAGCTCCGACAGAACACAAACCAACTTTTACCTGCTGCCTTAACAGCGCGTTTTAGAAAATACGACAAAAGGCGCTGTAAACGCCATTTGTAGTACAGTGCTACATTTTAGGATTACGTATGCTTCAGCAAGGTCCATTTAAATATATGGATATCTTCTTGCTGAAACGAATCCCGGCGTAGCTCACCTCAACGTGGTAGGCACGTTACCATAATCGAATAAAATAATTCGAAGTGGTCTGTATTCTGTCGAAACTGCCAGACGCGGTTGATGATGTATGTGGCGGTATCCCGCCGAAGACTCTTTTGGTTATTCACTTCGAATTTAAATACTTTTCTTTTTACACTTTATTCACACTATTTACACTAATTGCTTCAGTTGAATAAAATTGACTTGAATTGGTTTATAAATTGATTTGGATTGTATACGAATTGAATATTGTATTGATTGAAGCTGAATTGTAATTGTAATTGGTTTGTATATAAATATTGAATTGTATAGTTGAATATGTTGATTTTAATTAAATTGTAAATTGTAATAATGAATCTCTATCTTTAGTCCAGGACTTAAATAAGCTGTTTGTAACACAAGTTGAAGTTACACAGAAATTACACGATACATTACATGATATACAGTTGTATATAAAAAAAATACAAACTAAAATAACTATAAAAAAAGAATATACGATATACAAATCTCGAAACTTATCGACACCGAACAGTTGTTACTTCTTCAGCAAGTTGCACACTTACATCATTTTCACTTTTTGTGTACTCCTCCTGTCATAATGAGTTCGATAATGTTTTCCGTGTTGGCAATTTGTAGTCAGGTCACTTCGCAAATTTTTTAAAAGATCTTCTACCAACGAAAATCATCAGTACAGAGATTCAAAAGGTCCAAATCGATTTGTTTGCTCTGTTCTACACTGATCTTCTTATTGATATATATATCAAGAACTTTTTGTTGTTTTGCAGGTGGTGATTTTTCATTGGCGTTGTTTGGAGGAACATCTGTTTTTTTTTGATGTGGAGGGTTGAGTTTCTGTTTCTAGTTTATCCGGCATCATTGATGCAAAAACAGAAACATGTTTTCTTTTAAGATGGCCTTTTAAATTTGCCATTGTAGATTTATAGCTAAATAAGTCTTTGGAGATATTACAGAAAGCTTTGCCACTGGGATTATCTTTTTGAAAATGGTGCCACAAAATACTTGAATTTTATCTAGTCGACATTATAATTTTGTAAGTGTCGGGGTCACCACTGTAGTGTTTTCGGTAGTTTTTTGATACAGCACAAATATGGCGCGATGAAATAACAAGAAAGAAAACACTAACACAGAATTTGTCTTTAAGACTTTTAATAACCACAACAACAAGAACAAGATAACCACAAAACAATAACAATAACAATATATGCATAACTTACTAAATAGCTGGGAGAAAAGAACTAGAAGAACTCTGAAGAAATAACTAACTATTGAAATCGAAAATAAGGGTATTTATAATTAATAGTTGTTGAAGATAGACAAGGAGAAGGGTAGTTTAGAAGAAAGATAGAAAGTACAAGTACTGACGTTAAAAGTTCTCAGAAATATATAGAAAGGAATGTTATTACGGGCGAAACCAGATTGGTAGTAATTACAAGACAGGGTACATGCAGGTATAGGGGTTCCTGGTAGTGAAGCATGCTCAAGAGTTCGAAATTAAAATTTAAAGTAAAGATTTAGAAATAAAATAAATTTTAGAAAACAAAATTCGAATATTTACAATATGTACAGATCGCGATCGGTGAAGTGAACCTTCCTGCAAGCGACGAATGCTTCTAGTGCAGCCGGTGTCCATTCTATTGGCGTTTTCCCTATTACTCTATCGTGCAAGAGGCTGGTTAGGGGAGCTTGCTTATCTGAGGCATTTGGCAAAAATTGACAGTAAGAATTTAACATGCCGAGAAATTGTCGCAGCTGCTTGACGTTCTCCGGCTTTGGGTACTTCCGTATCGTCTCGACTTTTTCCGGTAATGGTTCAGCGCCGTTGTTCGTAAGTTGGAATCCTAGGAACTGCACCGCTAGTTTGTCGAATACACACTTCGCCTGGTTGATAACGACTGTATGGTGTTGTAGACGGCCGAAGAGAGTTTTTAGGTGGTCGTAGTGTTCTTCGGTTGCGGACGCTACTAGAATATCGCCAATGTATGCGTATCAAAAGTCTAATCCACGCAATTCATTGTCGATAAACCGTTGAAATATTGCAGCGGCGTTGCGAGACCAAATGTCATATATTTGAACTCGAGTAGTCTAAACGGCGTGGTTACCGCAGTTTTTGGTATATCCTTCTTTGCGACTGGTATTTGGTTGTAGGCACGAACCAAATCTATCGTACTAAAGATCTTCTTGCCGTGCAGCGCATGCGCAAAGTCCTGAATATGTCTTATCGGATATCGATCTGGTATAGTTCGAGCATTTAAACTACGGTAGTCTCCGCAGGGTCTTCAACAGTTATCCTTTTTGGGTACCATGTGCAATGGTGACGACCACGGACTTTTTGACGGACGTGCGATGCCGAGCTCCAACATTGCCTCGAATTATTTTTTTTGCTGTCATCAGCCTTGCAGGGTCTAGACGTCTGGGTCGGTGGAATACAGGGAGTCCGATGGTGGTGGTAAGTGGTCAACTACCTGATGTTCATTTTCATTGTTTCGCGCCTGACCACTCGGTTTTGTAAGACTCGGAAATTGTTGCAGTAATTGGAGAACTGTAGAATTTCGGCTTACTGTTTTCACACTCGGGGTATTGCAGCCTGCCAGTTGTCCTTTTCTAGTTAGGTTGGTAAATTGGTCGTGTAACTTGCCGTTTCGGAGATCGACCAGTAAACCAAAGTCAGACAAAAAATCGGCTCCAATTATAGTCTTCGAAACGTCTGCGATTACGAACGACCATGGGAAAGTGCGGTGTAGACATAGATTCTGGTTGAGGTTGATAGTCCGGTAAGTAGCAATTGGTGTCCCGTTGGCTCGTACTCCGACTTCTTGCATGTACTTGGATCCAAGTGCGTCTAGAGTGTGGCTAAATTTCACCTCGTCTTACGTAATACCTAATGCATGAAGAGTTCTTGTCGTTCCTGGTCAAGTCTTCTATAAGCAGCCTTTGGGCTTCTATTTGCGGCACCAGTTTATTGTTGGCACGTGTATTAACCATATTTCGCAAAAAAAAATATCGCAGGTACACAATCGCACCAGAACACAATCACATCGGGGTCACCACTGTAGTGTTTTCGGTAGTTTTTTGGTACGGCACAAATATGGCGCGATGAAATAACAAGAAAGAAAACACTAACACAGAATTCGTCTTTAAGACTTTTAATAACCACAACAACAAGAAAAAGACAACCACAAAACAATAACAATAACAATATATGTGTATATATATATAACAATTTACGTGTCAGACTCGGTCGAACGCTTGTTGGACGTCAAGAAGAAGCATGGAGGTGTGACGCCGCTTATTAAGGTTGTCGGAAATGTATTCAGATACGCAAAGAAGTTGGTGGCCGGTGCCGTTATGCCTGCGGAAGCCGTGTTGGTGATCGGGGAGAAAGTTGTTTTGCTCCACGTGGCCTAAAAGGCGATTGAGAAGGTTTTATTCAACTACCTTGCTCAACGAACTGAGCAGGCTGATAGGCCTGTAGCTTGAGGGAGAATTGAGGGGCTTCCCCTTTTTGGGGAGACAGATGACAGTGGCTTCTTTCCAGACCAAAGAGAAGTGGTAGAGCCGCATGATGGCGTTTGTGATGTTGCGGTTATGTGATTTGGCGGTAGGACTTTGAGGACTCCGTTTTGCATTCCGTCAGCGCCAGGGGCTTTCCTCTTTTTCAGAGAACGGATAGTAAGGGAGATCTCATGGTGTGTAGTGTCTGAAATCGGAATTTAAAAATTAGTTAAAAACGTTTGTTTATGTTAGTTGTGGTACACTGAAGTTCAGAGAGACATTGCATGCTCCGTGCCAGAGAACTGTTGGTTAGTTAAAAATAGGTTAAAAACTCTTACCTATTACCTACGACTGGGCAGAATATATTGCTAACCTTGGATAATAAATTTGTCCAGTCACGGACAGTTGTAATGAACGCCTGGTTGGCTGTGGAAAAAGCTCTGGTCATTTCGGTGATAGAAATCGATGTGAACTTTAAAATCGAAAATAAGGGTTATTATAGTTAATAGTTGTTGAAGATAGACAAGGAGAAGGGTAGTTTAGAAGAAAGACAGAAAGTACAAGTACTGACGTTAAAAGTTCTCAGAAGTTAATAGAAAGGAATGTTATTACGGGAGAAACCAGATTGTTAGTAATTACAAGACAGGGTACATGCAGGTATAGGGGTTCCAGGTAATGAAGCATGCTCAAGAGTTCGAAAAAAAAAATTGAAAGTAAAGATTTAGAAATAAAATAAATTTTAGAAAACAAAATTCGAATATTTACAATATGTACAGATTGCTACAATAAAAGTTCACTTTTCAGTTTTTTTACAGGAAAGATTTAACACAAACGATTTGTATTACAGACTAACTTAAATTTAAACTTAAAAATCTTAATTAAAAATTAAAAGGAATACTCACCTCTAATTACTACAAATAATTTTATTTGAGCGGTCACGTGTTTCGCCCACTTCATGCGTGGGCATTATCAACGCGAGACTGGTTCTAAAATTTACAATTCTAACTATTTATAGTGGCGAGGGTTGAAGACCGAAAGAAGAAATAATGGAAAACAAATTACATAGGTTTGGGAGGAAAACTTGAATACGTTCAATGCCATTTGTAAAATGTTTTAGAAGCCANGTTCTAAGAAAATTCAAGTAGGTTAAGTTGTAAAGTCAAACCAGATGTTTTTTTTGCTAGATGCTAAGGGTAGTTTTTAAGTTGTTTCCTGTAAGGAGAAATCGGTCGAACCAAGTACCCAGGTAGTCGAAAAAAGGACAGAGGTAGGGGTGGGTCGTTTACGTTTTCACCGACAACGAAACGAAACCGTTTTTTTAACGTCAACTAGTTGATAAACTAGTTAACGTTTCAACGTTAATAGATCAACGTTGTTTTGGTTACTTTTCTTAAAGAAGTAATAGGTCTATTTTTTACTTTTTGAAGTTTAGGTCTGACCAGAGTATAATAAATTGTTATCAGACGTATTTATTCATCTTCTTTTTTAAATATTTCATATTATTAAAAGAGAAATGAGAAAAACCATTTTTTTATTTAAATTAGCGACAACGTGTAGGTATAGTACAGTAGTTAAAATTATTTTTTATCAATTAAAAATATATGATACCTATAATACGTATATAGAGTTTTATAAATTAAATGATTTTAAGTCATTAATGAAAAAAGAAAAATACAGAGTAGCACAAAATCAGCTGTTTAATTAATAATTATTCATTTATTGAGTTAGCTTATTTCGCCTCACTAGTTACTGTTACGGCAAACGTGCAGATTTTTTACATTTCTTCTTGTTTGGATCCCCTACAGCAATAACATAATACTGTAGCAAGCACGAGTGTGTTTGTGTGCGATCGGGCACATATTGAGTTATTTTTCATTTGTTTCTTTGTACCTTGATACCTTCATAATATACGCAATAAGGGTACATACCCTTATTTTATGCATTACACTTGCATTTTAAATTCGGTTAATTTCGTTTTTTTTTTTTGGGTGGTGTTAAGCGTTACATTTTTAAACTAGTTGAACTTTTAACTGATTTATTGACTAACGAAAAACAGTTGAAGCGTTCATAGTGAAAAAACGGTTAAATAAACTAGTTGATTCAACGCCCACCACTAAATATTATTACGTAGCTACGTGCGCGCCCCAACACTGGCGACCGTAACCGTAACCTAACCTACATATTTGCGTTTTAAATGCGTGTTGGAGTGTAATTTATACAGTGCATCGTGCTATCAGCGATGAACAAATGTTCTCGTTTAATTCATTTTTATCAGGACATCTAAACATTATGTGCAGTAGAAAATTGTTTATTTATGTTGGGCGTTCGATAATCGCCACTATACTTACATTGTTCATCGATGTAGCTGCAATTGTTTTAATTTTAGTGCACTATTTGTGTACACCTATGTTGCCAATTCACACGCAAGACCAGCTTCAGATCGTAAACTGTTGTTTTTCTTAAAATTTTTTTTTGTTCTTAGCTACTCTGTTGAAGTCACGATGCAATTTCTTATTGTTTCATCTTGTTCACACCCCCCAAAGCTCTGCACTTACTTCTGCTTTTTGAGTCTCTCCTGTTATACTCATTCGAAACTTAAACCAAATTACTCCCGCCAGTAGAAAGTGACCCTATTCTGCATCCTGTGTCCATTTCCTATCTTTATCCCAATTACCCTCGTCACAGTCAGATTTCCTATATTCCTGGGTTTCCTTCGAATAATGACCAACTAAAATCCTAAAAATTGGTTCTTCTAATACTCTTTGCATTTCCTTTAAACTTTTAATTTTACAAAGACTTTTCTAACTAAAAATAAGACATTCAGTCATATTATCAATAGACGTCGCACTCAACATGCATTAATTATTTTTAATAATTGTCTTGGACCAATACAAGCGACCAAACAATATCACGGAACTCAAGGCGTCTTGCGCTTTTGTGTAAATCTTACAAAGGGGTAACCTACCTTCGACCCATACAAAGCAAATGCAGGCTACGTCTCTGTCGCTTGACAATTTTACGGTTATTGTTATCGAAGATAAAATGTGAAAGTCTACTTTATAAAAAAAATAAATAATTTTTAAAGGAATCATAGCTAACGGTTTGCAACATAATAGAATGAGGAGAAATCAAGAAATTAATATAGGAAAAACTTTGCAAAATACCTGCCTTTAACCATTAATTAGTCGCTCGAAAAAAATTATTACATAATTGGTCGCATGGGGTTAATATGACCCCACATGAATTTAAAGATATTTACATGCAATAAAATGCGTAAATCGGTTTTAATTAACTTTTTAATCATCATGTTTTATTAATAAAAAGTAGAGAGATTTACAAATAAAAACCGTGCATTTGTTGCACCTAACTGAGTCCTTGTTGTCGTTACTTCTGGGACACTGCGCATTTTCCCTGGGAAGGTCTGGGTTAGTTAAGTCGAGACCTCTTCAGGTATGTCTTGATGTAAACGAATTCGCTTACGCAAATTTTTAGGAAGATTTTGAAAAGAAGATCGAGTAATTTGGTGGTATGGTTTTCACTAATTCTTGGGATAACTGTTTTAGGAATATTCTTCTTTTAATTGGCCTCTCACTTGCTTACTTACAATGTTGATCACAAATGTGTACTCCAAGTTTAGTGCAACTATAGAACTTTATCAACTCCGGTTTAAGTAGATCTGCTGTAGCTTCGTCTATTTTATCGTCATGGTGCATGCTTGACACCAATATTACACTTCTCGTCCTTTTTGGTACACAGGAGACTATTATCATTTTTTCTGTAAAGCCAAATAGACTACTTTTTGCTGGCCTGTCGTTGTGAGAAAGAAACTCCTTGGGAATTTCATTCTTGTTTTTGCGTAATGTTCCAACCACAGTCAATTTAAATTCGGTAGGTAACGATTTCACAGGTAGTATATTGGTGTATCAGTTACTAGACGTAACGTTACGATTTCTCAATTCATCAGAATGCTCAATATCACTGTTTCAACTTTCGATTGAGTTCAATGGTTACATAGAAATTTATTTATTTATTTATTTAATGTCGCTACAGTCCTCTTTAGAGTGTTACATCCACTCACTCTAGAGGTCAGCTTATTCTAATTACTAACATTACTTACTAACTAGTTGCTTAGTCTAAACTTAACTGTATATGTATATCAGTATAATTATTTGTACTTTATTATTGCAATTAATGTTGTCTATTTGTGTGTTTATATACTTATTTGAACTTTATTGTGTGTCTCGTTCATGCTATATTGATCTCTAGTTTGTAGTATGTATTCTTTAGTTTTGCTTTGAATTTTTTTGTATTTTTTTCTTCTATGATGTTTTCCGGTAATTTATTGTATAGCTTTGTCCCTTTTGTTATTGTTGTGTTCCTGCCCATTTTTTCCGTCCTCACTTGTCTATGGTATAGGTGGTTTGCTTGTCTCGTATTATATTGATGGTTGTCTCTGTTCTTTTTTAGTTATGTAGTTAGGTTTAAGTTTGAGTTTGCCATGATGTATGTACGTCAGGGTGTCTATTTTTGTTATATCGTTTATTGTAAGTATGTTAGTGATTTTGTATATATCGTTTGTACTTGTTCTTGGGTGTACTTGTAGGCTGCTTTTATGGCCATGTTTTGTTTACGTTGTAAGCTCCCCGTTATGTTCTGGTTTTGTCCCCAGATTAACGGTAGGTATGTAAAGTGGGAGTGCACTAATGCGTAGTATATGTTAATTCTGTGTTTTTTTGAGAGGTCTTTCAGTCTGTGTCTTATTATTCCAATAATTGGTGAAATTTTTTTGTGTATTGTTTGAATATGGTTTGTCCAGTCTAGTTTGTTATTTATGTGCAGTCCCAGGAATCTCGTTTGTTTTATTTCATGGATTGTTGTTTTACCTTTCCTAATTTCTGAGTTTTCTGTGTGTTTGTCAAATATTACGTAGTTGGTTTTTTCGGTGTTTAGATACAGTCCCTTGGCTTCCAGATGTTTATTAATGGTGTCTAAATCTGTTTTTATGTTCTGGATCACTGTCGGTCGGTCTTCTTCGCTATATATTATTGTTGCATCATCTGCAAACATAGTGAGCTGCCCTTTAAGTGGGATTTTTTCTAGCTCGTTAATGAAGATTATAAATAGACTGGGTGATAAGGTCGTTCCCTACGGTATCCCTACCTTGATTGCTTTTTTGTGCTGTTTTGTCCATTTATTGACACATATTGTTTCCTCCTTTGCAGATATGATTGAAACCATTTATGCGCGTGTCATGTTGTACCGTATCGAATGCTTTTCTTAAGTCTAGGAAGAGTTGATAGGTGGTGTATCATTTTGTTAAAGTTGATTGTTTCTGTGGTTTTTGTCACAGTTTCTCTCATTTGTTGTTGCTGTTTGTATGCAAGTTGGAGAGTTCGTAGTGGTCTGGTTGGGTTTTTCTGGGTTTCCCCAACCTTTGCAGCGAATGCTGGACCACATGTAAATATTTCCCAGGCTGCACAGAAGCGAACTCTAATTATCCTATTAGTACATTTTTCTTTTCTGTAAACACTTTAATATGCGGTATTTTAATTTTCAACGGATGCTCCGATACGAATATGCAAAACATTTGTACAATCAATGTCGTTGCAGTTTATTTTTTTGTCAATAAATAATTTCCAATCATGTGGAAACATCCTATTGCGTATTCCAAACGGGGCATCCCAACTCAATGTAAGTATAATTAATGCAGGCCCCCCTCCCTCTCTGCTCCCCAAATAATTATCTCTTATGTAAAATAAACAATAAAACTACTTTCGAAGGTTCTGGCGTTTTTCTCCCGCGAAAAGAGCAGACGGAGGGGAAAAAGTAGAGATTGTAGTTATATCGAGTTAATTAGTTTACTTTTAGTTTTAATCTTATAGAATTAAAATAGCGCATATATCTCTTTTGTAAATATATTATTTCGAAAGACCGCCGCTGTAGTACCGAAAGGTGGAGCAGCGGCACCATGTAAATATTTAATTAATAATAAATCATACTGTATGCAAGTTGGGTGAGTATGATTTGGTGGTCGCTGATTTCGTTTTCAAGTATTGCTGTCTCCGTCTGTAGTTCGTGGTAGTTTGTTAATACATGGTCTAGCAGCGAATTCTTTTCTCCTCTTGTTTGGTTTCCTTTTCTTGTATGTATTTTAATGTTGGTTACTTGTAAATTATGCGTGTCTAGCCATTCCTTGTATTCGTCTGTGAGGGTATTTTCTTGTAGTAGGTTTATGTTGAAGTCTCCTGCTATGATTATTTTTTTCTGTTCTTCCATGCATCTTTCTAGGTTTGCATAAATTTTTGTTATGTCAGTTTCCTCTGCTCTATATATCCCTACTAGTTTAAACTGTTGTGACATTTCAACGTTTATTGCTTGTATGGCAGATTTGTTGTCTGTCCATGTGTGTGTAGTGTTTTGTTGTAGCTCTTTATGTTTAGTTGCTGTGATATCCTCTTAGGTTAAAGAATTTTTCTTCGTCTTTTGTTAACCAAGTTTCGGTGAGTATTATGATATGGATTTTAGTGCCTATAGTTTCTAATATTTCTTCTAGGTCTTCTATTTTGTTCCTTAGGCTTCTTATATTGGTTGTAAGTATGGAAATGGTTTTTCTGTCTGTTTTCTGTTTTTTTAAGGTATGAGCCAGTTCTTTGATGTTGTTGTAGTATTCAATCTTTTTGTCTTTGTCCCCCATTTATTCTGCGTTGTAGTCTGTTCTCTCCTGTTGTGTTTGTATGAGTTTTTGGTGTATACGGCAGCTTGTACTTCTGGCTTTATGATTGACATTAATATTTATTTTTTTTTTTGTTCCTCTCTAGGCAATTAGAGCATTTTGTTTCCTTTATGTTATTCCACTTTTCCGTCTTGTGATTTCCTGCACAGTTTTGGCATATATACCCTTTTAGGAGATATAAGGTCAAATAACACAATGAAACAAATGAAATAAATGAAATCAAACGGGACTAACAACTTAACAATATATTTACAAAACTAGAACAATGAAATTAGAAATGAAAAGAACTGAGAATAAAACTAGAAGACTTAGCAGATGAATTGACTTGAACTGTAGAAAACCGAATTAGGAAGTGTTAATGTTTTGGAAATGAAAATGTTAGGAAAACTATTAGGGCGGAGCTAGAAGCATTTAGATGAAAGTAGGGAACCAATTAGAAGAGAATAAAATCTGGAAATGTGAATATACAAAATACTAAGAAATAGACAGATAGAATGTTAACCCTAAACCGTTGAAGAAACCTATCATTAAAAAGCAATTAAGAAGGGACAATAGTTATTGACATCATGCAGTTAGTACGTGAAGTTGAAATGTTAAAAGGGATTATAGAAAAGTCCAAGTAATAAAGTTATTTGCAGAGAACACAATAGATAGGTACATACACAAAAGATTTGAAATAGAAATATTAAGACAGATATTTACATAATGAGAATAACAGAACAATACAACACAATTTTAACAGAAAGTTTGAAAAGATATTTACAAACAAGAATAATAAAAATAGAAATATATATAGAAACATTTAAACATGATATAGCGGCCAGGTATGCGCGGCCACACCCTTATACCCTTTTGTGCAAACATTGGTTCGATAGTCGTAGCTGTTACATTTATAACATACTCTGATATTAATATCTTCCTTTACTTTGCAAGTGCTCCATCCTAAGTTAATTTCTTTGTTGTGGAGTTTTTTAAATGTGCGACCTGGGACTTCAATGTGTATTATCCATTTGTTGGTTATTGTTGATTTCCTTGTGTATGTGATGTTGAGTTTATCGTTGTAGTCTATAAACTGATGTTGTTCCACTAGTTCTTCAATGAGGTCTTCGTTTTCTATGTAGTTTCTTTCTGCACTTATAATTACTAATTTTGGCTTGGTTGTTTTAGTTATTTCTACCGTGTAGTTGTCTTTTATACCATTTTCCATCATTGTACCTAATCTTTCTGTTGCTTCTTTGGTATTCGTTTGTATGAGTACCTTCCCGTTGTTGAGTTCTGTTATTTTCGTTATTGTTGCTTTGGCATTCCTTGGCTGTATTTTATCTTGTAGCTCTTGGATGGTGCGTTGGCTAGATTGCTGTTTCTTTGGTTTGACTATTATACTAGGACATCCGGTTTTCTTTGTATGTACATTCGTCAGGTCGTCATTTTGCAAGGTTTGTGCGTATGTTTTTGTATTCTGGTTCTTGTTAATTATTGTTTCTTTTGTCTCGTTGCTTTCCTTAACTATAATTTCGTTTGCTTTCTCTATCTCTTGTAATACTGTGTATTGGTTTTCTAGAAGTGTTTGTAGTTCTTCTGGTGTTTCGTTTTGTTTAATGATTTTTTGTAGGTTATTAATTCCCGCTAGTATTGATATTAGGCTGGAGTTGACGTTGATTTGCCATTCTATGGTTGTTGTTTTTGCTATCTTCACTAGCTTCAGCTCTTGTTTACATTTTCCACAAAACCATATTATTTTCTGTTTTATTACTTCGAGGGCACTTAATTTCTTATACTTTGTATTAACACACGCCGTATTCGTACTTATTTAAGTAATCCGACTGATAAGATAGATAAGGTACAGCTTCAAATAAAGGTCGAGGAAACACGAGAAAAGTTTCAACAATTAGATTCCATTCATGCGCAAATAATTGAAGAAGATCCTGAAAGGGAACAAGCCCATGAAAAAGAACTAACCGAAATAGAAGAAAAATACTATTCGGCTATTGCCGATTTTTATCGGTTATTAGGCAAAAATTAAGAAGTCCACCAACATCAATCTAACAACAATTGTGAAACTTAAAACCAATAATGCTGCTTCTATGAATGCTCCTCAATTACGGCTACCTGAAACATCGAAGATTGGCAGTCTGTCCGCGATAAGTTTCTTTCTAGAATCGGAAATAACATCAATATTTCTGCTATTGATAAATTTCAATATCTTCAAGCTTCTCTAACTGGTAGGGCTGCACGCGCTATAGAATCCCTGGAAATTTCGGAAGAAAACTATAAAGAGGCTTGGAATATTCTAACAAATAAATTCGACAATACCAGAAAGGCCATATTGCGTCACTGGTCTATTTTACATAATATTCCAAAACTACAAAGAGACACACCGGCAGCGCTAGATGAAGTAACGGATAAATTTAGGCAACACGTTCGAGCTTTAAAGGGTTTAGGTGAACAAGTTGAACAATGGTACAGTTGCTTAATATATCTAATTCTATCACAAATAAGCGACAATACAAAATATCATTGGGAAACTACGTTAACGGACAATAAAATGCCTGAATACACTTCACTTCTCGATTTTCTAGAAAAACGAGGCAGTTGTTCTGAACAATCGCCGATTAAACTTATTGGTGGAGAAGTAAATCAAAAACCACGATATGAAGATAGATCCCGCCAATTTCGACAACCTCCCAATATTAGTCAATCGTTTCTAGCGACTAAGCGGAAGAATCCGGTGTATCAAAACAACCACACTCAACCATCAAACCACTCAATTAAATCAATTCAACCTTCTGTTACAACTCATAATCTACGCACTTGTCCAATTTGTCAAGGATCGCACTCTGTATACAAGTGTCAAAGGTTTGTTAAATCTTCTGTAGAAGAACGTATTCAATTAACCAAGAATGCCGAACTATGCTACAATTGTTTAGGAAAGGGTCACTCCTTTATCGACTGCAAGGCAGGGACATGTCGAAAGTGTACGGAAAAGCACCACACATATCTACATAAGGATTCATCACCTTCTCCACCTGACGATTCAAGATGACTACAATCGGGCCTAGTCAGATCACTTTCAGTCGAAACTGCAAGCAATGATATAATACCTACTGCATTACTTCATATATTGGACAACAATCAAATAAAGGTTTTGTGTCGAGCTATAAACGACACAGGTGCAAGCACAAATTTTATTACTAAAGAACTTGCATCACGTCTCAACTTGTCTACACAATCTTACTGCATTCCAATCGGTGCATTAAACGATCTTTCTACTGTCTCTAACAATTGGCTGACTGCAACCATTGCATCTGGTACCAACGATTATCAAAAAACAATCAATTTTCTTATCGTTCCTCAAATAACTGAAAAAACTTCTGATCAATTAATCAATTCTAATCAACTACAAATTCCGAAAAATATCAAACTAGCTGATCCAAAATTTCATAAGCCCTCATCCGTTCAATTACTATTAGGCGCAGGTGTGTCTCTGTCATTATCGTGTGTCGGACAACAAAAACTCTCAAATAAAGGACATCCTGATTTATGTCTTCAAAAAACTTTATTAGGCTGGATAATTGGTGGCAGTCTATCCGTATTCGATAAAAATCTTCAATCACTTTGCAATTTAACCAACATCAATAACGATATCAACAGATTCTGAGAACTAGAAGAAGGCGCCACCGTTAAATATCTGTCTGAACAAGAAACACAATGCGAAGACTACTACAAAAAATATGTAACTCGTAATCAAGAAGGAAGATCCGTGGTTGCACTTCCATTCAATAACAAAAAAGATCAATTAGGTTCATCACGTCACATGGCATTAAAGAGGTTACAAGGTATTGAACGAAAATTCAAGAGAGACAGCGATTTTTTCTTACAATATAAAGCTGTAATCGAAGACTATATTCAATTAGGTCACATGATTAGGATTCTGGGAGAACCTGAGGATGGATTTTTTCTTCCTCATCACGCCGTCATTAAAGAATGGAGTCTTACTACGAAAGTTCGAGTGGTTTTTGATGGATCAGGTACTTCTAGTTCAGGCATATCGCTCAATGATGCACTTATGGTCGGTCCTGTCATTCAGGACGATCGGTTCACTTCTGTTATCCGTTTTAGAATACAAAAATTTCATAATAACAGGTGACATCGAAAAGATGCTTAGACAGGTACTCGTTCGAGAGGAGGATCAAAAATATCTCAGAATTCTATGGCGAGAGGATGATGGTTCTATATCTACCTACCAATTAACAAGGAATACATTTGGACTTGGGCCAGCTTCCTTCCTGGCTATTCGTACTATCCATCCATCCATTAGCAGACGACGTAGAAAACCATTTTCCTAAGGGTGCAGCTAGTTTAAAGAAAGCTCTATATGTAGATGACTTTTTGGACGGAGCTAGTACAATAGAAGAAACCATCCAACTACGCGATGAAGTTATCAATATCCTAAAATTAGGCGGATTTAATTTACGACAATGCGCATCTAATTCGCCAGCAGTTTTAGAAGGACTTCCTGATTGCAGCATTAACAAGCACTTGCAAGATAAAAACAATACAACATTAAAAACATTAGGTTTATACTGGAACTCTACTGAAGATAAAATTATCTATACTGTCAAACCTATTTCTGAACGAATAATTTTTCCCGAAATTTCGAAGATTTTCGACCCGTTAGGTCTTCTTAATCCAGTGATTGTTCTTCTAAAGTTATTAATTCAAGAAATTTGGAAACTTCGTTTAGACTGGGACGAATCCTTCCACTTGACATATTAAGTGGGTAGCAGTTGTCAATCAACTTCCGTTATTGAACTCTATATCATTCGAGAGGCACGTGTTACACATGGTTCCCATAAATATTCAACTGCACGGCTTTTGCGACGCAAGTCAAAAAGCTTACGGTACATGCATTTATCTGCGTTCCACTGATCCTCATGGAAATGTGCAAATCAAACTTCTTTGTGCTAAATCCAAGGTTGCTCCATTAAAAAACATTCAAACTATCCCACGGCTAGAATTATCTGCAGCCAATCTATTAATAAACCTGTATGAATCTGTCAAAACATCAATACCCAATATCGACAGAAGAATTTGTAAAAACAAAAATATGGAGAAACGGACCAACGTAGCTAGCCGGGGGAGTAGAAATTTGACCTGTTCAACCAACAATTTCAAATATTGAAGAAATCCCCGAATTACGCAAAAATGTTTAATTTCTAAACCTCCAGATACAAGCATTCTCAATCGATTTTCATCTTTTATTAAATTACAACGTGTCATTGTCCTTTGCTTGCGATTCAAAAGGCCTAATAAAAACAGAGGATCCCTAAATATATCCGATCTACGTGAAGCATCCACAGTTATACTAAGATTATTACAGCGATCTACATTTCCTAACGAAATTGCAAACCTTCAAAAAAATCGACCAATTGGCACCAACAGTCATTTACTATGTCTCCAACCATTTTTAGACGAAAATGGTATACTTAGATTTGGCGGTAGACTCAAAAAAGCTAACCTGTCATTCAACCAATGACATCCAGTACTTTTACCAAGGTCACATCATGTTACAAAATTAATTATTGAACAGGAACATGTTAATGGACTTCATTCTGGGATAAAAGCAACTCTTGCTAATCTACGTCTAAAATACTGGCCAATTAACGGAACTAGTCAAGTACGACACATTATCAGAAAATGTGACCGTTGCGATCGTGTCAATCCTGCATCTGTTGATTACATCATGGGAGATCTACCCTCAGCACGAGTTAACAAAGCAAGACCTTTTCTTAACACTGGAATCGATTAATGCGGACCTTTCTTTATTAATGAAAAAGAAAGAAAAGGTTCACGTGGCGATCTTCGTTTGCCTTGTGACCAAGGCCGTACATATAGAAGTTGTCAGCGACTTAACCACAGACGGCGTTTTGGCTGCTTTACGACGTTTCATGTCTAGACGAGGATTATGTTAATCTATATATTCCGACCATGGAACAAATTTCGTTGGTGCTGAATGAACTGAAGGAACTGTTCAACTCTGAAAAGCACAACGAAAAGGTAAACAAATTTCTGGCCCACAAAGGAGTCAAGTGGAACTTCATCCCTCCACAGCCACCACATGTCGGCGGTATTTGGGAAGCGGCTGTAAAGTCCTTCAAATACCATCTACGCAGAGTCATAGGCTTTGAACTCCTATTTTTTGAACAATTAAATACCCTAGTAATAGAAATTGAATCTGTACTTAATTCCCGACCATTAACGACCCTCTCCTCTGATCCAGATGATCCTATAGTCATTACTCCTGCCCATTTCTTAATCGGTGATTCTCTTATGAGCCTACCAGAAGAGAACTACCTGGAAACGCCTATAAATCGCCTGTCTTTTTAGCAAACGATCCAGAAAATGGAACAAGACCTATGGGATCGTTGGCAGAAAGAATATCTTTCTGAATTAACTGTCAGATCTAAATGGAAAAAGGGAGAACACCCAATCAATATTGCTTCAATTGTCATCGTCCGAGGCGACAACATTCCTTCACTTCAATGGCGACTCGGTAAAGTTGTGCAAACTTATCTTGGTCCTGATGGAGTGATTAGAAATGTGCGCGTTAAAACCGCTAGTGGTGAACTTACGCGTAACGTTAAAAGACTGGCACCATTGCCAGTAGGTTTTCATAGTGATAACGAATAGTGAGTGTTTTAAGAAAGACAATTTAATTTAAATTTTTAGGGCTAAATTAGTGGACATAGATATTTAAATATATTTGATCGCACGTCTCTCAACCGGTGGAGTGTTTCAACTTTCGATTGAGTTCAATGGTTACTTAGAAATTTAAATGTATACATTTCAAGATTGCTTTTGTGTTCAGTTTTACAATTTGATTGCATTTCTCTAAAATTTCCTTTGTCGATGTAGTTCATCATAAAATCTATTGTGCACTTTCTTTTGTTGAAACTTAGGTTTATTAGTTAATTGCCCTTTTTAATGTATTTCTAAACATGTTATAATATCTAGGTACTAATAGTGGAACCCCTACGGTTTCTGTTAACTGAACGTCGGTCTATTCATCCCACTAGACTACGTGACTTGTGTATTATTAGTAGCTCATACCCTCCACTTTCTTTTTCTTTGAAACCGACCGAAAATACTTTTCTGAATTTTAACTAGGATAAGAAATTATAACTAGTAAGACCAGTATCGAATCAGCATGAATATCGTTCAAACCATTTTCGAGTTATCTTTATCTGTCGAACAATTATCAATCTCAATATCAATATTTTATTATCAATAACAGCAATAATATAGTTAACCGTCTCGATTAAGTTATGTCACTTTGTATAAAGTGTAAATACGTTATTAAATGTATATACCATAAAAAAGACTATCATTTCATCTCAAAATCAACAAAATCTACATCAAGCAAAACTACCCTAATCGTAGTAAAATATTGTTAGGGAATAAAACAATCACTGTCATTACCTTCTTGGGAAATAGTATTGCCCTCTTCGCCAGTAAACTCCATAATTGCCTGCAACACAGTCAGCGGTCTTTCTGGATCCATTATGAAATTTTTCGTAAATATTTTTATTTTATGTGTAAAACACAACATATAAATATCAATAATATAAATTAGCTTTTTAGTAGAAAAGATAAATAGTAAATTAATAAAAGTAATTGAACAAATAAGGGCTCTTACCTTGTCAGGATTACTGGCCAGTCTAAACAGAATTATTATACAATTGGTCGCGTGGGGTCAGAAATTGACAAAACACATATGAGACACAGTGTACAATACGAGATTTAAGATGATACTAACCGCGAGTGCCTCTATCAGACGGTTAATTGAGGAGATAGTGCGGGTGAGAGCTTTGGAAGATTCTTAATTTTCAAATTATTAAGGGAGTAATGCAATGTGGGGTCACATTATCCCTGTGCGACTAATTATTGGTTAAGATACTTATTTTAAATTAATTACATTTAATAGTGATCACCAATCTGATACTTCGCATACCACGAGATTTGGTTCAGTAAGGCGTATCGAAAACATTACGCGTAGACTTGAGTGTTCCTTCGAATATACGGCTGTTTAACAAAATAATAATTCGCCCATCACATCGTAGATGGATGACCTGCATAATCAGTGTGATGCGCATTTGATTTCAGCAGTTTGTAATAGTGTTTGCCAAAACACAAATTTTAAAATTTTTATTTATTGATAACAATTAAGTAGGTAACAAAACTTTTTAATAGCATATGAAAGCACAGTTAATTACTTATTTCCATTCTTAAGAAGTCCCACATCACCATTTTATCTAAATCATCTTGACTTACGGCAACGGGGGGTGTGAACTCCAGAATGTTCTTCTCCTTCAATAGCGACTGATTGAACGTCACACTCTGCTGACGGAATATACCATGCGCTGCATGACGAAACAGCGCAGAATCACCTTGCGGTCCGACAAAATCGACCACCTCAAGAATCTCCTCACCGTTGATCAGCGCACGAATACCGGCTTTGACCCTAGCAGCAAATCCCAGGGTCAGTGTGGCGTTTCCTCTGGTTGACCCGCTATAGTCGAATCTGACCTTCCAATTGGTAGGTTGCGCATTTTGGGTGATATTGACCAGTTTGAGCTGATTAGGGAAGCCAGGTGTTTTGATCATAGGCATGAAATAGCACCAGTCTTCAGCCGGGTCACTGCTGCCTACTGTGAAGTCTGGATCATTAGGAAATGTTTTGGAATAGCTGAGCCATGTGCCAAACTTGCGGTACTCTAATAAATTATCACATTTGGTACATTAAAATTCAATTAATTAGCATTATAATCATTCTGTGATTTTCCGACTCGACAATTGCTACTGTAAAAAATGATGAAGTACCTTCTAAATTAGGGATAGGTGAAGGAAAACCAGGTGGCGATTTAAATTCTGCGGAACTTCTATCAGGTACACCGATCTGCCAGAGTAATTTGCCATGCGTCTCCTGCTTCCAATCAATTGTGCCAAGATCACTGTTCTCTTTTTGATGCACGCGAATGTTGTCTTGAATGTACTTTCCTACCACACCCTTGGCTATCACTTGCAGTTTGTATGTGCCTGGTCTCACAGCTGGTATTTTGAATTCACCTAAATGTATTTAAAATTTTGAGTATGTTTAAGAACTTTTAAAGATAATTAATTAACAATGGAGAAGTTTCATGATGTTGTTAATATTATATTCAACGTAATGGTATTAAAATATAATTCAAAACTAATCAATCACCGAAAGAATTTTTGAAATCCATCAATAAATGACTTAGAAATAGATCATTGAAATTTACGTATTTTAGTACGGAACGTCTGCGGTTTCTGATCTGCTTGTGACGTCATTCGACGTATTCGATATCACCGTACCACGAATCATTCAAGTATTAGTTTCAGAGTCGCGCTAGGGCTCTTGCTTGGTTCGTGTTTATTTAATTTTTAACTTTTGCACTTTGACGTATTTGTAGGTATTTTTTTTTAACTTCCGCCATTGGCTAAATAAACAAAATACGAATCGAACGGCGTAAGCTCCTACATAACAATACATTCGTACGTACTCGGCGAATACGTGCGGCGTCATTTAGGTCAAATGACGTCACACGATGGAGCGCCGCGTGTAACAAAATTATTCTTGCAAGCGCAACTTTAAAGTCCCATAATTTTCTTATTTCTTGAGATATTGTATTGATTCTTTTACGTGTTTGTTTTATTCTTTTATAATTTTTACAGTTTATCCATAAAAAAAATTGAAACTTCTTCATTAGGTTTTATGTGGCAAATTATTTCTAATGTGTATTATTTGAGTTAAAAAAATAAAATAAATGAGTTTCGGAATAAGTAGTCTCAAAATTAGTGAATTTGTCACACTGTATGTAAATCTTAATTAATTAATTTATGTAAACAGAATTTCGATAAAATCACCATTTTTTCCTGCCACAGCGGAATACATGTAAGTTGCCGACTCTAACTGTGGATCATCAACATGAGGTTCGGTTAGAATAAGGTATGTCCACTCTTTATTCGGCGACCCATCCACTGTAAGTACTCCCGACACACTGCCTCTCCCTTGTGCATAGTACTCTGGTGCGGTGACAAACTGGTACGGCCACTTTTTCTCCTCTTCTTTGAGTTGTCTCTGAGCGTCAGAATACATTTGAGAAAGACTTTCGCCATCATTGAAGTAGAGTCCGATCGGACCGTACACTTTGGTCCATCCCTTGGTGGGTATCAATTTTGGGGTACCGTAATGTGCCGAATGTTCGTGGAAAAGAAGCAAATATCCAGTGTGTGTAGTCAGGTCCTAGAACAATAGATACGATTTGTTGAAAATTATGCATTAACAACCATTTTATCCATCCGAACAGCATTAAAATGATTTTTTTAAAAAATGGAAAAACAATAAAAGTCCGCGATGCGGGCAAGTTATTTGTTGTGTGTTATAATATTTCTATAAAATTTAAATTTCTTGCTTTAATAAAGCGACACTAAGAACGTAAAACTAACCTAAATCTCGATTTGATCACATTTTTCTTATCTTAAAAATGTCAACGAAGTTGCCTATTGTCATTATCCAGACTAGCTTTGAAGGAGCAATTGGTTTCAGTTATGCAGATCAATAAAAATCCAATTAGTCTTCGGGCTGAGACCTTATGGTTACGATCTACTCTCAACTAATAATGGTTTAATCTATTCGCAAGAACTGAATTTAATTGGAGCCATTCCCACTGGCTTGGAATGAATTTCAAATTTCTCTATACAGTGCGATTCATTTTAAAATTGATCAAAAAGGATACAAAATAAGTTTTGGATATATTCAACCTTTTCCTGAAGCTTTTATATGATTTACCAAAGATATAATTTGATAGTAATGTCTATTAAACAGATAAATACTGAAAGCAAAAATTCAATTACCTAAATTAGTCTTAAACCTCACCGTGCATTAGCGTATTAAATTAATAAGTGTTCATTTTGAAATTTATGAATGATAGCTAACCTGCTTTAGTGGTCCGCCACTGACCCAATCTTTGTGCGTCTGCAGTAGAGACAGCCCAAAGCGATTGCCATAAATACCGAACACAGTGTTTGTATCTTCATTAGATGATATTTGCTGATATTTTGAATAAACTGATCCGTCTTTGAACATGTAGGTCCAATCATATACAATCTGGGCTGATTTTACATCTCGCTGTAGGGGCAAAGTCCCCGCCCTCTTCCCGTCGACATTATAGTATTTAAATATGTCCATATTCGCCCTTATAGCCCATCTTAGTTGCTCTGCAGTGTAGCCATCCCTCAAATACTTATGAATGGAGTAGTAGTAAAATATGGATGAATTTTTTTGGAGGACCAAGTGAAACTCGAAGTTAATTGGCCAAATGCCTGTGTCGTTGCTTGTGAATGCAAGGTCTATAAGTTCATCCTTGTGAATTTAGAAAATTTTAATTAATATCTTTCTCAAATTACAATCTAACAAGAAGTAAATAAAAATTAAAGGATCGTGATTAATTGTCATTAATTAATTATAATTCACTTATATGATCAATTTCGAAGAAAGGAGTATCTTGGAAGCTGACCATACTTCCTGTAAACAATAATCATTTAATTAAATATTAAATCCGAATAAATTTTTTTCTTGTAACTAGTTAATAATGCTAAATGTTTATTAACTGACTTCCACGTTAAGATTAACTAACAAATATTACTACTTCGTCAGTGTTCACTAATTTTATTCTACTGTATTATACTGCTGTGCGTGGCAAGAGCTCTTAATGCATAAAATAAAAATTAAATTAAATTAGCGGAGTTTGACTGTAAATGTCGTCATTTGTTAGATGTTAAATATTTTATTTAATAACGCGGTATTATTTCGCTCTGTTAAGTTTTAAAGAGTTAAAAAACGATTTTTCCATACAAATGATGTCTGTTACGTGTTACATATGAAGTGAGACGTTTCTGTCAATCTGACGTATTCAGTATTGAAATCTGAAATTGGAAGAAATAAGTAAAAGGTAAACGGTAACGATGGTGTGTTTGGGATCTTAGACGTGCTTTTATATTAGTCTGGCGGTCACGGTTGGTTGGTGCTACATTATAGTCAATGTTTCGATCCGGTAGGTTGCACCCTCGTTTGTTTGTTTCTAAGCAATGGTTTCCAGGCTCTGTTTATCTTTAATCCATCTTCCCTGCTAAGTTTATCCGGATATTAGGCAATTTCTAAGGCTTCTCTCTTACCTAAATTGTAATAACCTGACGGGCGTACTAACACTTGCGCATCTTCTAAGGAGATCCTGTGCCCTTCCTTTCCAGAATGTTCTGCTAAAGCGGATTGGTCTGGTTGGTGCAACCGCAAATGTCTTTTGTGTTCTTTTTTCCTTGTTGTGATCATGCGTTTCGAAATGTCTACGTATACCTTGGAACAATCACCACAAGGAATCAAGTGGACTCCTGGTGTATGTTGTGGGTTTAGTTGGTTTTTGGGGATTCGTAGTAATTGGCGTACCTTCGTCGTAGGTGTGAACATCGTGCTAATTCCATTCCTACTTAGCAACTTAGAGATCCGATATAGTTTTAGTACTGAATTAGTTACATTAAGGGTCGCAAAACTTTGTGACTGAAACGTCTCAATTTTTCACTTTTCTATCCCATAGTAGAATGAAGATTCGGGCTATAGGGACCACGGGGTCTACGTGAAACGTCTGGACTCAATAGTTCACTTAAACCACGGCCCTATAGCAAGAATCATCATTCTACTATGGATTCCGGCCGTGAAAGCCTTTGTTCTTATATTTTTCTATCCCAATTTCATGTTACGTACTATAAACACCTTTTGAATGGAAAAATAATTTCTGAATTCTTATGTATACACGTAAAGACGTAGTAGGTATGTGTTTGCACCTGGCATTCCATTGACAATTGGACAACCGTTATCTATTAAGTTTTCTCTAATAATTGGGATTTGTCAAATGGACATACGCCATCTGACGACAAAGCATGATATTAAGAAAAGGGAAAAATTACCACGGGTACAGTAGTAAGTTGATTATGAATTATCCACCTTTTATTAATTATAATATTGAAAACAATTCATCAAACATATAAATCGTATTCTTATGGAGTCTGCAACATTTTCATCACGTACAAAATCCAAAAAGAAGTTAGTTTGTGTTGTAAAAGGTTGTGATATCGCTTCTAATACAGACCTGAATATATGTGTTCACTACTCCAATAAAAACTAATCGTTTTGTGTACTCCAAAAATTTATTTAAAACAGAACTATAAGATCAATTAGAAGTTTGGATAATCTTAAAAATCGAAGAAGTTAATTCTGAAATGAAAGTGTGCTCACTTTATTTTCGTAGAGACGATTACTTACTACAAAGTAAGTTGACTTCATGTTTAACTCATGTACTTTTCTATTCAAGAAGTTAGTTATAGTGAGGAGTCAATTATTGTTTTGCATATCTTAATATACAAAGAGTTACTTATCAATAAAATGAGCAATACAACAACGTTGCAATGGTATGTTTACACTCTTCGCTCAACCTGATTTTATACGAGCATTGAACTGATAAAATTTAACCGTATAATAAAAATGTACCATCAATTTCGTGGGGATTTTCTATCAACTTTGATGTTTTGAGGAGGAGCGTCTAGCAGGAAGGAGTTAGAGATATCTTTAAATAAAATAGAAGAGGTACTGACAAAACAGTACTGTATGAAAATAGATAAAAGTAAAACAAAGATATTGATATGCAAGGGAAGAAAACGTAAGGAAAGAGCTAATATAAAGATAGGAGGCGAAAAATTAGAAGAAGTGACCGATTTTAGGCATCCAGAAAGTCGAATAAGTCAGAACAGAAGGAGTAGGGATATAAAGCAGGATGGAGTCGCCTTCAAGAAAAAGAAGTCACTTCTATGCTCGTAAACGATTAATTTAGAAATTTGAAAAAGATTGTTACAGGTGTGTGTTTTGAGAGCGGCGCTGTACGGATGCAAAACATGGGCGGTGGGCGAGGCGGAAAATAAAATGTTAGAAGCATTGGAAATGTGGTGTTACAGGCGAATGATGAGGATAGCGTGAATAGAGAAGGTTAGAAATAAAGAGGTTTTTGAAATAATAGGAGAACAGAGGACTCCATGAAAGTCTATAAGAAATAGGCGAGATAGGTTAGTAGGATACCTTCTCAGGCATGAAGATCTAGTCAGAGACATATTAGAGGCAGAAACGGGAGTTAGGATCACCGTTCGCAAATAATTAAGGATGTGAGTTGATCTAGTTTTAGGGAAATGCGAAAATTACCTCAGAATAGGAAAGAGTGGAAGTGCATATCCAACCTGTCTTAGAACTGACCACCTTATAATGATGATGATGTATGTTTTGAGGCAATACGCCATGAAGCTAACAAAATCTGCCCACTCATTTTTATCTTTATTTTTACCGTATTTTATATCACCGGCTTTGAGAATCTGTTCTGCTTCAACAAAGTTCCTTTGTTTAGGGTTCGTACCGGTCCAATCACATATTGCCTTATATTTATCATTATTTTTCAGTGGGGAATTCATACAGCTGCACCTAAAACTATAGCCCGTATTTGAAACTTTCCCTTAAGTCCGCCATGTTTTTTAGGCCCCTCCCATTTGACAGATCCCAATAGGTTTCGCTCATAAGTTCATTGTTGCAGTTACACAATGTGAAATTGAGAAAATTAGTATTAACCAAAATTTTGGTCGAAAACAGAGATGGTTAAATGAAGATATTGTCGATTATTTAAATTTTAAAAAGGTTTTGTTTCGGACATTGCTTTTTGAAGACTCACATTCTGGGTAATTTCTATATTTCCTACATTAGGCCTAACCGTCGCATTCTTGTCGTTGACATAAATATTGGCAAGGTAATAGTTAGAGCCTCCTCCCACCAAGTTCGTTGATTTGATGGTACTATCGAGAGGTGAATTATAATAAAGTTCAATTATCTGCCCCTTTGTTTTGTTAATAGTCATTGACATCCTTTCGTTTTCCAACACCAGAAAATTGCCATCGGTGACACACAAGCGTTGGAACGACCGTGTTTGGCATTGCTGACCTTAGCAATGGATTGGTTGAATTGGATGTGATAGTATTAAAAGAAAACATAAAAAATAAAAATTCATGAAACAATGCAAAATATCTAAGTGTTTTGTTTCAAATATATCAAATCATGAACTACTGCACACAAAGCACTAATTTGTTTAACTATGAATTTCACATTAAAAACCATAATTTACTTAAACGTTGGAATTATTCATCATTCAAAGAATATCACTTAGTTGTTTGTTTAAATTCTGGGCGTAAAAATTTCAACTAATTGCCATAATATCACAAACATAAATAGCTTACCTGACGATGTATGGATAATTAGAAGGGCCAAGCTCGCTATAAGACATTTAGTTGACATCTTCGACAAAATGGCAATTTAGTATTCGATCTTCGATGTGTTTATGTCGTAAATGTGTAGATCGATTCGTCTGATACAGATTTGTTAAAATAAAATACATAATATAACATAACACTTGACATAATCTGAAAACGATAATGTTTATCTCGTCACTATGCTGTTGTTGAACCGACTACAAATGAGGTTATAGGGAGTATAAAAGTGTTCCCAAAAATTTTCAGAGATTTCACTAATCTTCTCGGAGATATTTTGTGGTATTTATAAAAAGAAACATTACCTTTTTCTTCCAAAAATTGAAGCAATTCTTTCAAGGTATATGCATAAAAGAAAGTGAAGGAAAACGTTTTGCTTCGAGGGTTTGCTTTACAATAAAAGGTTACAAACTTAATTTGTATTTAGCATCTGCTCAAAAACTAAAAAAGAAGGAATCTCTTTTCAACTTTTCAGTAGCTGCTCAGGGATCACACATTTTGTAACATAAAAATTTGTATATTTGCAGGACTATACTTGTGTTAAAATTTTTCTGAAAAGACTTGTATAACTAATCTTTAGTTGTGTGGTCCCAGTGTTGTGCTTTTTATGGCTGATATGGTGCATTTACATATAAGAAAATACTACAAACCAAGACGTACACCACGAGAATTGGATTTTAAAACGTTATTTAGATTTGAGGAGGCGAATGTCGTATGGTTGACGGACCAATTTCTTGACTCGTATCCCGAAACACGTAGAGAAGCCGTTTTTGTGCGAACCATTTTAAATCTGTTAATATTTAACACTGTACAAGCAAATCAGAAATGTATTAATCAAATAAAATAAACAGTTGTCACGGAACACACACACGTGGATTGCTCAATGCAAATTTCAACTAGTTTGTCGAAATCGGTAGGGGCTAATCAGTACCTTGTACTTTATCAATCCGAAATATTTCCTTGCAAGGAAAAGGTATATATTATGAACACGAAATTGTAGCAAAAGCTTTTACTTCTACCTTTTGCTTCTACCTTTAACCTAAAAGTAAATGCTTTATTTTTATAAATAAGGCCTATTGTCAGAATCGGTCTCCTGTGTATGTGGCAAATATATAAAAAAATCGTACAATTTTTTGTATATATTTTGAATATATTTTTGTATGTTAATTTTTCGTGTCTTGTACAGGCCTGACGCTGGTAGCTGGCGGAAATTTTAAAATGGCGTAGATGCGCGGTGGCAAAAGTAGGCAGTTTTAGATATAACGATTGCAGCACTCTTTCTTCAGTATTCTTATCAGGGGCGTAGATTAAATATTTAAAAATAGGAATCAGTGAGCAAGTAATAGACAGACAAACAGAAGAACTAATTGTTGATGTTGGTGACAGTGATAGAGATACCCATGATGACAGTGAATGTGAAAACTAACTATAAAACAAAAGTAATAGGTTTATTTTTTGGTAAGTTGTTTCTACATCATTTTCTAGTACGTATTGTTCTATCTGTATTAATACTATAATGTACGCCGACTGAAAGCTTATTTGTGTATCGGTTCCAAGTGACTTACCCAAATAGGTCATAAATAGGCAAGTACCTGCGCGACCGCTCGCCAGCTTCCTTCGTCCGACCTGTACCTATAATAAATATTGTCAAACTTTCGATTTTTATCTTGTGTGTGCCTTTGTTTCATTTCAAACTAAATTCTATTTTTCCGCTATCGCTATTTTTACCTAGAATTTCATCGTCATCGATACCTACTCAAAATCCCTTACTAATAGCTCTTTCCCTCGCTTACTTTTTCTTCGAATTCTGTTCTATTTAATTTCAACTAGTCTTTACATGTTCTGTTAGTACTTTTCCTTCTAAATTGTTCTTCCTCTCTTTACTAACAATCTTGTTGCATAAATACCCTTAAAAATTCCTACTTATTAACCAGTAAGCAGTCTAGCTCTTCATCATTCGTAGATTGTTTTATATATTATTATTACTATTATTTTTATTGTTGTTGTTCTTATGTTGTTTTTGGTGTGTTGTTCGGTCTAATTAAACTTTTGTATATATCTTTCATTTATGTTGTGTTTTGTTTTTGTATTACGTTCTTTTTGGTATATGAACTATACGTATATTTATTAGTGCTTTTATTAATTAACCGTTTATAAAAGGCGCTAAAGTGGTAACCCCGATAAAAGTGTAATTAATACTTTAGTCTTTGCCAAATTGGACTAACATTAAATAAACAAAACTATGACTACCGGAAAGTGCGTGTCAGAATGTGCGACGTCTGTCGATCCTGTTTCAGTGAAAATATCAGTCTTCATCTCGTCAGACCCAGAACTTTGGTTTTCTACGTTAGAAAGCGGTTTTGATGCCGCCGGAATAGTTAAGGACAACACAAAGTTCAGGTAGACCAAAAATACCTACGCCCTCGAAGTTCACGACATTATCGTAAAATCAAGCAGTGAACAGACTTACGAACTTTTAAAAAGTGAGTTAATCAGGCGGATAGGTACATCTCAAGAGCAAAACACAAAGCGATTGCTGGAGAACGAACCACTGGGAAATCGCAAGCCAACGCAGTTCCTTCTACATTTGCGCAATCTTGCCGGCTGTGAATTCCCCGAGGACGTTATGCAAACCCTGTGGGTATCTCGCCTACCGAAACGTGTCCCGGCCCTGCTAGCTACATATAAATACTTACCATTAGCGAACAGAGCGGAGATTGCTAACACTATTATGGAAGCTTTCAGACAATTAAGCAACATTGCCGAAACGTCAACAAAGACTAACACGGTTAACAGCAGACTAGATTTTTTGGAAAATGCGTTAACAATAGCCCTGCAGGAACTAGCCGCAATTAAAATCAACCTGGCTGCTCTACAACAGCCTCGACGTTTTCGAACAAGAAAAAAAGTGACACTTGTTGGTACCATGTGCGTTTCGGGAATAATACAAAAAGATGTACTAAACCCTGTAACTTTGAAGTAAATTCTCCGGGAAACGACATGGGCAGTCGTTGTCGGCGACCAATGACAGCAGCCCTACGCACTCCCGCCGATTATTTAACAGCGATGGTTCAACTAAAATAAAGTATTTAGTTGATACTGGAGCTAACCTTTGTGTGTTTCCACGTTCACAACTTCCGCAACCTAGAGAAAAGTCAAATTACTAACTTTCCGCTGCTAATGGCACCATTATCTCAACATATGGAATACTCACGTTAACCCTCGACTTAGGACTCCGACGACAATTTACATGGAGATTTGTTGTCGTTGACATCTCAAAACCTATCACCGACACAGTCCTCCTCTCACACTTTGGTTTATTAGTGGATATGAAGAATTTACCACTCATCTCGCATCCCACGGGAAAGTGATTGAGTGCAAGTCACCCTTCATTAAGACTGTTACAGACCCCTCACCATTTCATGAGCTGCTGCAATAATTTCCGGGAACAACCCGACCAGGAGACACTCCTACGTTTGCAGCCCATTCTACTAAACATCACATAATCACCATTCCCGGACCACCTGTCGCGTAATGACTACGACTTGCTCCCGACAAGATGAGAGCCGCAAAAAAGGAATTTGAGGTCATGGTTCAATTGGACATCCCTTGTCCTTCCAAAAGTCACCGCTGCACATGGTGCCAAAGTCAAGCGACCAGTGGAGACCCTGTGGCGATTATTATTGCTCCTTAAATGCTAGAACTAGTCCGATCGGTATGCTGTGAAGCACATTCAGGACTTTTCCCAGTCACTGAGCGGGAAAACTATATTTTCCACGATAAATCTAGTCCGAACATTCAATCAGATCCCACTTGCTAAACAGGATGTCTCGAAAACCGCAATCACAACACTATTCGGTTTATTTGAGTTTACACACATGGGTTTTGAGTTTACACACATGGGTTTTGGGTTACGCAATGGAGCGCAAACTTTAAACGCTTCATTGATGAAGTTCTGCAAGACCTAGAATGTTGCTATGCCTACATGGACGACATTTTTGTTGCGTCTACGTCGCTGGCGAAACATATGAACCCCCTACAAACTTTATTTCGGAGACTACGAATGTGTATTTGGCCAGCCGGAGGTCAAATTTCTTGGCTATTTAGTTTCTGTTTTATTTAATTTCAACTATTCTTTTAATTTTCTGTTAGTATTTTTCCTTCTAGCATGTTGTCCTTTTCTTTACTAACAGTCCTGTTATATAAATACCCTAAAAATTCCTACTTATAAACCAGTAACCAATCTAGCTCTTCATCATTCGTAAGTTGTTTTATATACTATTATTATTGTTGTTGTTCTTATGTTGTTTTTGATGTGTTGTTCGGTCTAATTTAAACTTTTGTATATATTGTTCATTAGTGTTTTTTTTTGTTTTATAAAATAATTTGAAGTAGTCTGTATTCTGTCAAAACTGCCAGACGCGGATCGCGATTTCGATCTTCTTGGATCTTATCAGTGCGTCGCAGACAATCCCGACAGAACACAGACCAACTTTTACCTGCTGTCTTAACAGCGCGTTTTAGAAAATACCACAAATGACGCGGTAAGCGCCATCTGTAGTACGATGCTACATTTTAAGATTACGTATGATCCAACAAGGTCCATTCAAATATATGGATGTTTATTTGCTGAAACGAATCCCAGCGTAGCTAAGATCTAAGCTCTTCTAAAAAGATTGAAATCGGGATCCGCGTCTGGCAGTTTCGACAGAATACAGACCACAAGTGGACCTTGTTGGAGAATACGTAATCCTAAAATGAGGCATCGTGCTACAGATGGCGTTCACTGCGCCGTTTGTTGTATTTTCTGGAACGCACTGTTAAGACAGCAGGTAAAAGTTGATCTGTGTTCTGTCGGAGCTGCCTGCGACGTGCTGATGAGATCCAAAAAGATCGAAATCGCGATCCGCGTCTGGCAGTTTCGACAGAATACAGACCATTTCGAATTATTTCATTCGATTAAGCTAACGTGCCTATCGCGTTGGGGTTGGCTACGCCGGGATTCGTTTTCAGCAAGTAGATATTCACACAAGTAGACCTTGTTGGAGAATACGTAATCATAAAATGAGGCATCGTGCTACAGATGGCGTTCACTGCATCGTTTGTAGTATTTTCTATAAGTGTAATAATCAATTTATTTGACGCGATATTACCACTGCATAAAATGATATAGCTATGTTTATATGCTTTTATTTTGCTTGCCTAATTTGATTTAGACTCAGACAAGGGTTTAGGTATGTAAAATTTCTTATTATTGATTTAATTTTATTTATATAATAAATTATACAAATAGTATTCAAAACAAATTAATAGCACATGAAAGAAACTCTAGATAATGCAATTAGAAGGAGGAATCGAGATCAAATCGATCATAACTTCATCAGGAATCATTCTCTTGACATTTTCCGCAAGCCTGGAGTTCAGATAGAAGATGTGCCAGAATTTAATCCGAACAATATAAAAGAGAAACGTATAAAGCAGTACTTTAGATTTAACAGGAATGATATTCGCAGATTAAAAGCAGCGATACGAATTCCAGATAATTTTGGAACAAGATCAGGATATGTGCCCACAGGTGAGAATTATATTCTTAAGGTGTTTATAAAGGAATAGTATGTAAATAGGTATACAAATATATGCTTCGCCAAACATTGGTTTCGTCAGGTGAAAATATTTACTGGTAAATATTACGTAAATAGGTGCAAAACTAGAAGGATTGGTAAAATGGTACAAGATTTTTAAAATATCTTCAGAAGAAGTGAATTGTTGAATTCAATA
>NW_020438875.1:677034-714162 GCF_000699045.2 Agrilus planipennis | reverse complement strand
TTCCGGATTTGTTATTTCCGAATTTTATAATGTGATTGGCATTAAAAACACGCTCACCTTCAACGAAATTTCCTTTCCGAGGCTTTGTGTCAGCCCAATCACATATTGTGTCAATACTTATCATTTTATCGTAATTTAAAAACTTGGAAATTGCACGGTACACTATAGGAACTACGATAAATTTTCCCTAATCGGCTCCATATTTTTAGGCTCCTCCCATTTGACGGATCCTAATCAATTTTTTTTTACATATGAAATTTTAAATTCTGTAATAAAAAAATACTAAATATGTACATAGTATTCCTGATAATTATAGCCATTCGAGAGCTGCTGCATCGACAGATTTGAGTGAAATAAAAGCTCTTACGGGATTGTTACTGTCTAAAAAAGTCAGTGCCTGTAACGCCGTGATTATAGCCGGTAAAATTTGAGCAACAATTTAATAAATATGTATGCTTGTGTACAATGGATTTACTTAATATTGTACATTTGGTTTATGTAATTCAATTGAATAATATTTTCAACTTAAATTGTAACTATCCTTCACACTTTGTTTAGGCCTAGGCCTGGAAGTTTTGTGCAAACAAAACGGGCCAATCAAAATGCGGAAGTTACATTTGAGACACAATTATTTTATGAATGCCACTGCTCTCAAGCATTTTCCAAAGTCTTTATTAACTTTAAATAGCTTTTATTTTTTAATCTTCTTTTTACGTATTCAATTCTTCATTTCTTTTACAAATGACTAATTTCACCAACGATAAGTAAAAATGCTTTCGCATGATTTTTGACGAAACTCTCAAAACATCCTTTAGAAATTATGATGAACTTTTTAACTTTATAATTTTAAACAGGCCATTTTTTGTCCAAAATAATAATAGAATTAACTAAACTAAAACATATAAACAATGTTAAATACATAAGCTTACATATTTATTAAATTGTTACGGCGCTACGGGCACGGCACTACGTGCACGACAGCGTCTGAAAGGAAGTCGATTGAGCACGGGAGAGTTATGGAATCGATAAGGGACAGGTGTTGAATTTTTGTGGTTCACAATGTCTCTGCAGAGGTTTCGAATTTAATTATGAACTGATCGTACCCTTGATAAACAAACAAGAAGCATACGAAAGAAGACTGATAATCTGGCAGAAATAAGAGAACTGTTTGATTCATGCAATGAATTACAATAATTGAGGTACGATCCCCCTTTCTAAAGAGAGCTTAGATAAACAACTGCAGTATGATATATTAAATTAATTGGTGTTTATTTCACAGTTAGTGAAAACAAGTGCAAGGCTGGTTTTCTTAGAGGTTTACTTACAAAATCTACAATATACGTCTTAATTGTTACAGTGGTAACCATCGACTGACTTCTAACTGCTAAACCCGCACCCTTGCAGATGCCCCTTTTACCCCCCTGGTGTCTGTTTCTTCGTCATTTTCCTTAAAAATTAATAACATGCCAACGTTCCCTCTTCACAAACTACCCAAAATCATACGTTACCTTTTTGTACCCACACTAAACTTAGACAAACACTTACAACTAAAATAAAAATAATAATACTACTAACTACGCTTTCTTAGTTCCATTTTAACATTAACTTATACTACACAACCATAAACCATAAAAAATTTCTCCAACAGAAATCGTGATGAACAAAAAACGAAGCAGAGATCATGTTTTTAAAGCATTGATTAAACAAATTACTCTGTCATACCGTATCATAACCTTCAGTTTTAAGCGAAACTTATTTTTTAATTCAAATGATAAATCAAACCAGTTTTGGCAAAGGTGGAGTTTACATATACAAGTAACATATGCTTTTTACATATATAGGTCAGACGGGTAGATAATTCAAAATCCTACGATCTTTTGAACTCGAAAGTGACTTTAATATCTCTAATTACATCATCAATGCTCAACATCATTACCCAGATTTGGAAATTCATCGGGTTATGCACATTATGTAAAATAGCTTTTCATAAAATTTTATTTTCGTGATTGCGTTAAACATTAAAGCGTGCAACAAAAATCAAAAACCCAAAAGGGGAACTGGGGCGCCATTTTACCAAAGTAAACAATCAAAAGAAAAACAATTACCTTGGGGGAACTCAGCCAAGAGTTCCTGGACTCTTCTGATTAAGAAAGAGCTCCATGCTCTCTAACGAGAAGACAATAACAAAGTAAAATGCTCTGAAATATTAAAATATAAATTTTATAAAACGCAATTGATTCTAAAATTGGCCCTTAGTGTTACGCTAAACAAAAGGTGGGATCGTAAAATGGTTAACAATCAGAGTTCAAAAACGACAACGGACTTTTACAAAATTATAGGGGTGGTCGGCCCGGTCCTAGAGGCCTATAAGCTTCCAAATGAGGATTCAGTAGAAATTCCTAGGTCAGTGGATTTTAACAAGGTAATTTACGACGTGATGCAGCAAATGGAGTAGTGTGCCAGATCTTCACACCTGTCTTTTGCAAGGAACCATCCGTTGGAGTCATACATTCCAAAAAAGAAGTAATGGAACAACTCAAAACTTCACCTCATGACTCTGATAAGTAATCAAGGACCTTCTTTGCGACCCTAATCTAAATTTTACCAAACTGGGCCATTTATAATTACTGCAATAGGTAAGAAAGAAATATGAAAAATTAAATTATAAGAAAAGATGTGAACATTGCAATTAACTTTTTGATGAATTAATAACAGAATAGATAGGTATACCAAGACCTGCTTAATTACCACTAATACATAATTTATCTAACAAAATGGTTAGTAATGCACGCCAAAATACTTATTTAAGATCACATACGGACTCAATAAAGAACTCAGAAGTAAAAAACAGAAAAACGGAATATATTTGAATTAACGTGGTCGTAGATACTAGAGGAACTATAGATTTGAGTAAGATAATAGCTCTAGTTTAATTAGCAGATGCTAAAAAAACTTATGCTTATCTAGCAGTATGATCTCGTCGGGAGTCGGTAGAAAAAATTTCGATCAAGTTGAGCCGTTTCAATTGTGCTGAAAACTCCATGCGCAGAGATCGCAAAAGTTATTAGAAGGACCAAGTAACGTAAAAATTTTAGGAAACAGTCTATTATAAAGACAAATAACTGAGCGCCAATAACTGTAAGTGATTTAATAAGCCTAATAATTGCGTTAACTTTTTGTAGAAATATAAAACGTTACAAGCAATTTAACATCCGGAAAATAATACTCTAGATAAGCGAATTGATTTGAATACATTATGAATTATAACATTCAATATTACTTTTACCCAAGTTCTTACCAACAATTCATTATGTGTGAATTGCTTCAGAATAAGAACTAAGCACTTGTTTTTTTTATTTTTTTTAAGAATGAATTATCACAAGGTAGAGCTACAATCGATTGTGGTATGTTTCTAAAATAAGAAGCAATTCGAATCGGCCCTGGACGTGAATTGACAAAGTTTAGAAAAATTGCGATGAACAACTGAGCTGCTACGTCGATGGCGGTTTTGAAACAACTAATAAAGTAAATTTAAACAGCTTTCTATTACGCTACTACACATAATAATCTTTAGACGGCCATTGTGGTAACAGTTAATTAACACTTAATTAAATGACTACTTTGTTCATCGCTGATAGTATGCAGTATTTAAAGTACATCACAACTTGATATTAGGAACACAAAAAAAGAAACAATGAAAGTTATGTAAACCTTAATAGGTAAATGAATAACATCCGGATAGGTAATACCTAGCAATTTTATCAAATTTCTAAATCGCCATTGACGCACTTCTAAGCTGCACTAACTTTTTTATGGGTGTTTCGTCAATAGTCCTATCCACCAAATCATCATCATGATGAGACGACCTCCTAACACTGGTTGGACAGGCACCTCCACTCTTTCCTATCCTGAGGTAATCTTCGCATTTTCTTAAAACTATAATATCCTTAACTATTTGCGAACAGTAAGTAATCTAATCTAGGTCTACCCCTACTAAACTCAACTCCTGTTTCTGCCTCTAAGAGGTCACTGAGTAGCCCTTCAATTAAATGAAAGCCTTAACTTGTTGTTGTTGAATCATCCAATACAATTCAAAATACAATTCTAAATTATACATAAATAATCAAACTTCGTTCGTTGAAATCACATAATAACTACCCAAATATAATAATGAATTAATTTCTTTATTGAGGTAGGGCGGGAGGGTCAACTTTTATGTCGAAAATAGTATTGGTAGCACCTAGCAGGAGCGCTGATTGTACAGTTGCAAAATGGGTTGCATAGGAGCTTACTAAGAATCTTATGATTTTTATCTCAAGTGGAGTGATTAAAGATGTTTATATTACAAAAAAAGGTTTCTAATAATGATAATAAATTACATCGAAAAAAGGTTGCCTACTTTGATGGTGATGTTTTCGACAAATATGGGGATATACTACGTGCAAAGCGTCCACGAATACTTGTAGTTAAGCAAAAGAAATTGTCTGTAGTTATTCATGAAAATAGTTCTACAATGTGAAACGATGCAGTTAAATGCCATTAATAAGAAACAAGCATGGAAGAAATTTTGACAAATGTTCTAAAATAATCTTAAAACTCAAGAAATGTGCTACAGTTCTATTTACATNGAAATCGCGATCCGCGTCTGGCAGTTTCGACAGAATACAGACCATTTCGAATTATTTCATTCGATTAAGCTAACGTGCCTATCGCGTTGGGGTTGGCTACGCCGGGATTCGTTTTCAGCAAGTAGATATTCACACAAGTAGACCTTGTTGGAGAATACGTAATCATAAAATGAGGCATCGTGCTACAGATGGCGTTCACTGCATCGTTTGTAGTATTTTCTATAAGTGTAATAATCAATTTATTTGACGCGATATTACCACTGCATAAAATGATATAGCTATGTTTATATGCTTTTATTTTGCTTGCCTAATTTGATTTAGACTCAGACAAGGGTTTAGGTATGTAAAATTTCTTATTATTGATTTAATTTTATTTATATAATAAATTATACAAATAGTATTCAAAACAAATTAATAGCACATGAAAGAAACTCTAGATAATGCAATTAGAAGGAGGAATCGAGATCAAATCGATCATAACTTCATCAGGAATCATTCTCTTGACATTTTCCGCAAGCCTGGAGTTCAGATAGAAGATGTGCCAGAATTTAATCCGAACAATATAAAAGAGAAACGTATAAAGCAGTACTTTAGATTTAACAGGAATGATATTCGCAGATTAAAAGCAGCGATACGAATTCCAGATAATTTTGGAACAAGATCAGGATATGTGCCCACAGGTGAGAATTATATTCTTAAGGTGTTTATAAAGGAATAGTATGTAAATAGGTATACAAATATATGCTTCGCCAAACATTGGTTTCGTCAGGTGAAAATATTTACTGGTAAATATTACGTAAATAGGTGCAAAACTAGAAGGATTGGTAAAATGGTACAAGATTTTTAAAATATCTTCAGAAGAAGTGAATTGTTGAATTCAATATGGTCATTTCACATTTCATCTAAAATGAAATTTTAAATAGGTAGTACAAATATTTTTTGTATTTTTTATTCAGTATGTTTTATAAAGTTTTTTAATTATTCATAATATTTATTGTTAAACATTACACTGTGTTGTTATTATTATTTATATTTATTAAAGTTGACCTTATTAAAGTGAAATTTCTTTTTAGACGCGGGATATTACGATTTTTTTCTCTCACGAAAAAGCGTTTCGGCCGCGTGGAGGGGATAGAATTAAAACCTAAAAAGCACTTAATTTTGACTTACTCGGTTTTAAAGTATTATAAAAAGGCAGATTTTTCCAAATCGCGCAGTTTGCGTATTACTTATCTAATTATTATAGTGTAAAAACATTAAATACTATATAATAACAGAAGTATATATTAAATAATAAATAAAATGTAATCGTTTCAACAACACGATTTTAAAGATAAAGAAAGCATAACTAACTGAAATAGTTAAAAGCCACGTGGCAAACAATCGGACTCAAAAATTAAATTCACACTAGTTGTAAATACAATTTGATAAAAAATAAAACGTATTAATAAAAGTTACTTACGTAATAGAATAAAAAATAAACAAGTACTTTGTTTTTATCACTGTATTGTTACTAAGCGCCACTATATACAGGTTATCGGATTTTATTCATAAACTGTGAACAATCACATGGGTTAAAAGTAATATTAGGAGTTACCTAGAATATTATTTTCCGAATTATTAGTTGATTTATAAACTTATGATTCCAATTCGTTTACCCCAATTAATACTAGTTATGGCTGGAGATGCTAAAATCCCAATTTGGATCCGTCAAATGGGCATGCACCATCTGGTGACAAAATTTATAACTCGAATGAGGGAAAAATTTACAAAGGAACTGTGCACGCAAATTGTAAAATTGTTTATTAAAATAATAAAACACGTTAAAAAAGTAAAAATTTTTTTGATGATGGAGTCGACGAAGTTTTCTTCTAAAGTTAAATCAAATAAAAAGTTAATATGTTCAGTGNTTTTCCCACCGAACAAGTAGTTTTTTCATGCCTGTTTACATGTTTGTAACATATTTTTTATATACATATATTAGTCATAATTGTATATTCATTTGTAGATATATCTTTTTATTTGTATATTTATTTCTTTGCTTATTTGTATGTATATTTGTTCATTTGCACATTTGTTTCTTTGTTTATTTGTATCAATTGTATCGGTTGAATATTATTATTTGTATTCAAGAATCTGCCTTCAGCAACATTTCCAAATTATGTTCAATTCCTGCACTATTGTTGTGCAGGTACCAAAGAAACGTATATGATGTATTGTCTGTTCCGAAATCTTCACCATTTGGTATTTCTAGGGTTGGTGAAGTCATCACCCTAACAATAGTTGTACAGCTTGAACCAGTTTCGGCTGGCTCATTTTCATAGTAGGGATGACAATTTATATGTTAAGAATTTAAAGAGAACAACTTCATTCATCGAGAGAGAACAAGAGAATAGTCAAAACCATCGCCAACATCTAGAACAAATTAACATATTTTACCATCCTAACATATATTTAGGCGAGTTCTCCGTAAACCTTTAATTTAGTGTGCACTTGTAGCAATTTAAATATAGTTATTTTTATTTCTTGTGTGAGTTTGTTTTACCATCGAGTGCACTGGTCCTACAGCAGCACACCGACGATTGTATTATTTTTTTACATCGTCACATCACGCAACAATGCCATTTTTGAAGAATGAATTCGGGCGAGTATCCAACCAACTGCGCACAAACTGTTCGACCCGTTAATCGTCCGCAAAACGCTCTCCACCAAGTAATAAATAAAAGGCATGATAAAATATCAGGGCTGCAGGGAGGGTGATCGAGTTTAGTACAGTGTATTTTGACTAATTTCTGGACCGTTAGGCTTGCATTGTGGGGTGTTGCAGCGTCATGCAAAAGCAGAACATCTCGGATTGACCGCCGGCGTCTTTTTTACTGGTAGGCAGCTCGAACTTTGTGAAGGAGGTCACAGCAATATAGAGCGTTTTATCGTACGACAATTTTTCAGAGGAGAAAAACTTGAGAGTCCCAAAAAACCGTTAACATCACCTTCCCAGCTGACAAGCGATGGTCCTGACTCTTCCTTTGTTCTCCGCTCCATACTGGACCTCTTCGACTCGGGAGTGTAGTGGTGAACCCACGTTTCATCGCACATTACAATATGATGCAAAAATGCCTCCCCTTCGTTGTGAAACCTAGCAAGAATCGTCTGACAAACTTTAATTCTCGCATTTCTGTTTTTTTGGGTAAGCAAATCTGGTACCCATCTTGCCAGGATTTTTCGGAGTTTAAGTTGGTCTCGACTAATGCTGTGTACACTTCCAACACTGATTCCCATTTCTTTACTTATTTCAGCCACGGTCAAGCGCCGATTTATTTGAATGAGTTCGCGAACAGCAGTGATATTGCCAGGCGTAATGATGGAGCGCAGACATCTTGGGTGACTTAAATTCTGTACGTTTTCACGTCAATTCTTGAACTTGGCACACCAGGCTTTTATTCGCGGCCGTGAGAGTGCATCCTCCTTCAACTCAGTCTCGAATTTCGGCTGGTTTAACGCCTTCATTCGTTAAAAATTTCATAAATCATGAAATAAGACTAGTATGCAAATTATACTTATATGTTATAATTTGTTTTATTTGTTGGCTTCTTAATTCTGATACAGCAATAATGACTAAGAAGAGAATAAATGCTTTAAAAGGACTAATTTTACTTTAAATTGTTATTTATTGACCTAGTAAGACATTCTTTTTTAAAATAATTACATGTGCTCAACTAAATGGAAGATATTGCAAATATAATCCAAACAAAATGTGGGAAGCCTATTATAGAAAAATTTTATTCACACATAAATGGCTAAGTTTTAATATACTTTATAAGACAAGTCACTCGGCAAATAAATTTATAGACAATAATAACGATACATAACCTTACTAAAGAAAAATCCCAAGAGGTTATAAATTTAACTCGTGGGTATTTTCCTAAATTCGGGGAGTTTTAAAAGTGCCTACCAGATCGTAGGAATAGTTGTTAAAAAACAAAACAGATTTAACTTACGCGACTTCTATTACTCAATCATGTCATAGTTTTAGTAATAATTTATAAATATTGCAACTAAACAATACTTATAATTTAAGTTTATTAGAACATCTAAAAATTGATAAATTAAAAAACTAAGGTCTACTCCTACATGACCAATTGGATTCAATAATTCGAGGGAACTTATTGAATAAACTGGTTTTGGAGAGGATCATTAACCAGTTTCGAAAAATTTTGTACCATTACCAACCCTCTTCCTTTATACCTATTTCAGTAATTTTGCAAATTGCTATATTTAGTGGTGAATACTTTTGCATGATGATGGCAATGTTGGCTAAATATATGTATTCCTCGTAAATAAAAGAGTTATGAAAATCTTAAAATAGCATCATTTCGTTTCCAATTTCTTTTTTTGTCAATACTATTTTCTATTGTCATTTATGTTAACCTATCGCAGTGTGGGGCTATGTAGTGCTAAAAATATCGTTATATTGAAAGAATTCTTAATGTACTTCGATTATAAAATCAATTACGACTTTACGTTTACCAATTTATCTACTAAAACTCTTAAAGGTTTTAAGATTATATTTTATAAGTAATATTAGATTTATAATTACATTGACTGTCCCACATTACCCATCGAATAGACCAGTGTTTCCCAACCTTTTTTCCTCGCGAACCAAAAGAGAGGTCGAAAAAATTTGACAAACCACCTATGTACAGGTCTGACGAAGGAAGCTGGCGAGCGGTCGCGCAGGTACTTGCCCATTTATAACCTATTTGGGTAAGTCACTTGGAACCGATACACAAATAAGCTTTCAGAAGGCGTAAATTATAAAGGAAATATTGTATCTGACGGTACTAACACTGAAGTCTAATTTTAATTTTTGATACCAACTTTTGAGTATCACACGAGAGCAATTAATGCATTTCTTGTATGCAATTTACATTTTTTTTTATCCACATCCCCTCCACTTGTATTTGAAAAGATCTGATTATGCATACGAACGTGATTAAATTTATACTTCCTCGCTATACATTATAACGAGAAGCGTTGCAACAAGTGAGATAAAATCATATTTTTTCGTAAACAGCAAGCAAACAGAATTTTATTCAACAAAATTCCAAATTGGGAAATCCATTTCCGTAATTAAAACTCGGACGCCACTTTTAAAACTAAAGAACTAAAAAACACAAGAGATTACCGTAGGGTAGCAAATTCGGTGGTCTCCTGAATCCTCCTGACCAAAGAGAGCTCGAAGTTCTCTAACAAAACACACATAAAAATGTAGGAACAGTTTCAAATAAGCAAGTACCTACATAAGAATATTTAAAAACAAAATCAGCTCCAAACATAAAACAATACAAATAGGGATTTCCCGCAGAGTTTTCAATACACCGCTAAGTAAGGAAAAGGTCCTCAGACTGAACCAAAATACATAAACGCAATCTGTAGAGTGACCAAACAAGTTCCACAAAATATCTGCGCAAAATTCCCGCACAGAAACCAGAAAATCGATAAATCTAAAATGTTCGACGATCACGCCATCCAAATCAGCCAATCAGCATGGGTCAATCATGATTGGTATTTCCGGTCATGTAGGCAAACATTAGGTCATGCGAATACATAAAAACTAAACCTGCAACCACGAAAAAATAAAAGGAAATCAATGAACGACTCATACAGTAATGCATTTTTTACTCAGACGTATTTACTAACTAGTTAGTTCTAAATAGCCCCGCGGGTACTAAGTAGCCTGACTCTACGGTGTCTTTAGAAGCTAAGAATGGATTGCCCTTGACTCAAGAACTGGCTGTTCTACTGATCTAGAATAGTAATTTTAGACTTTGTCCAATATAAAAATAAGCAATATTGTTGTGAATTTGAATTGAGAAATATGAAACAAATATTCTAATTAAATTTCCTAACAGTTTTAATTTTTTGGAAATGGTACGCATCAGTCCATTCTGCCCTTCTCAATTTCTGATAAAAGTATATGTAAGTGAAGGACTTTCCTTTTTCCTCACTTTTACCTAATTTACACAAAGCAGGAAGCTGTAATGTTTTTCATCAACTCGCCTGTCTCATACTAAACCGATTCGAAATCGTTACATAATTATAAAACAGTTCATAAATACAAAACTAGTAGACCTAACAACAGAACTGGGCTTCAGAGCCAATAAAGTTAATTGACCGCCAGTGGCTTTCATCAAAAGCAATTTAACTGTCGGGACCAAAACTTCAAAAAAAAATTTCTACGAAGGCACGCACGTGAGGAAACGCCATGTTCTATAGTTGTACTAATGCATAAAATAAACTATTAGATGAGTGCATTAAAATCGCCATACTCACCTGCTTAACACTCACAGCATTTGTTATGCGGAAGAGACCGATTCAGACAATACCTCTGAGAAGATAAGTCAAACCATTCCGTAAGTCTAATTCTAGTCATGTAATTTATCCGAACTGAAAAAAATTTTGGAACTCACATTTATACTACATGACAACGAGATCAACATTATCATTTTTTAGATTACGTCAAGTGTTTTTTATTTCAACACATCGTTATCAGACGAACCGATCTTCACACTTAAGGCATAAATATATCGAAGATCGAATTCTCAGTTGTCATTTAGTCGAAGATGTCAACTAAATGTCTAATAGCGAGTTTGGTCCTGCTACTTGTGCATACATCATCAGGTAAGCTATTTAGGTATATTCGAATATGTTGATAACTTGAATTTTTTAGAGTTTAAACAAACAGATCGTATACATAGTTAATTTACATTATTAATATATGTAAGCAGATTTCATAAGATGAGTCGTTGTACTGGTAGACTAGTGGATTTGCTTATTTACTATTCTAGAATTCATTAAACTCATTATGCCTGACGCTAACTATTATTATGTATGCTATTAGTGTTGTTAATATGACATTGAACGAAATCATTGTACAAAATATTATAAAATGTAAGATGTTCCAAACAGTTTTAATTTTTTAGAAATGGTAGGTATCAGTCCATTCTGTCCTTCTCAATTTCTGATAAAAGTATATGTAAGGGAAGGACTTTCCTTTTTCCTCACTTTTACCTAATTTACACAAAACGCGTCAAGAGGGAAGCTGTAATGTTTTTCATCAACTCGCCTGTCTCATACTAAACCGATTCGAAATCGTTACTTAGAAAACAGTTCATAAATACAAAAGTAGTCGACCTAACAACAGAACTGGGCTTCAGAGCCAATAAAGATAATTGACCGCCAGTGGCTTATTTATAAATTTCTAATAAAATAATTCGAAGTGGTCTGTATTCTGTCGCAACTGCCAGACGCGGATCGCGATTTCGAACTTTTTGGGTCTCATCAGCGCGTCGCAGACAGCTTCGACAGAACACAAACCAACTTTTTACCTGCTGTCTTAACAGTGCGTTTTAGAAAATACCACAAATGGCGCGGTAAACGCCATCTGTAGTACGATGCCACATTTTGGGATCACGTATGTTCGTTTATGGTAACGTGCCTTTCACGTTGAGGTTAGTTACGCCGGGATTCGTTTCAGCAAGTAGATATCCATATATTTAAATGGACCTTGTTGGAGCATATGTAATCCTTAAATGTAGCATCGTACTACAGATGGCGTTTACCACGCCATTTGTGGTATTTTCCATAAATTTCTATTTTTTTTTTTTAATACTATTACATCCAACTAAACCAATCCATTGCTAAGGTCAACGATGCAATAAACTATCCTTCCAACGCCTGTGTGTCACCGATGGCAATGATTTGGTACTCGAAAACGAAAGGCTATCAATGACCATTAATAAGACAAAAGGACAGATCATTGAACTTTATTATAATTCGATTATCGATACAACCATCAAATCAACGAACCTGGTGGGAGGCGGCTCTAACTATTACCTTGCCAATATTGATGTCGACGGCAAGAATGCGTCGGTTAGACCTTATATGGGAAATATAAATATTACCCAGAATGTGAGTGTCGAGAAAGAATTGTTAGATACAAAACCTTCTTAAATGTTAAATCATCGATAACACCTTCTATTAATAATATCAATTTCAGCCAAAACTTTGATTAGTACTAATTTTTTGAATTTGCAGTTTTAAAATTTTATAAATTAACCTCATGTTCAACATAAAGAATATAGAACTGAATTAGATCTTTTAAGCAGATAAGATCTCGCATTGTCATAACGAAATATCAGCGAAATGTATTATTAGAGAAAACATAACAGATAAAGGTTGTCCAATTGTCAATATAATATTACATAATTGAAGAACTCAGAAACAACTTTCCTATCCACAAGATGTTTATTCTGTGTTGCATATGAAGTTGGGGTAAATTGAATTGAAAAACTTGAGACGTTTGGGTCACCAAAACTTTGCTAACTAATTTAATATTTAATTTGGAATAAGAGAGAATAAGTAAATGGCAAGAACATTACTATTTTTTATTTTAATTATCGATATAAGAAAAATGTAACTAACCTTAACTGTGAGTAGCCTACTTACACTTGGTTGAAATAAAAATTATAAAATTTCAATTTAATACAGAAATTAATATACTTTTATAACTATTGTTTTAAATAAATTGTAAAATTAGACCTCGATAGCTCAAATATTTGAAGATAAAACAACAGCTAATGTTTTTTTAAACAACTAAACATTCTTTTTAATTAAGCTACGTAGACCCATTGTTAGGTATGGTTGAACAGTTATTAGACTACTGAATATAATAGATGAAATTATACCATTTAAATGGAACATTTGAAAGGAAAGCTCGTAATAGTGCCACTATGTAGGGGGTAAAAAGTTGCACAAAAAGTAGCGTTTCTAGTTAACGAGCCGTCAATGATTGAGAAGGATCGCTAGTTTGGCCCTTATCGCACTTCGTCATCGTAAGCGTCTAGTGACGAAACACACATACCTCTACTTGTGACCTTCGCAACAGCTGCCACACAGACAGGTTAAGTGCATGAGTGACGATTAGTAGTAGCTTACAGTCTGTAGTTATTGTTCGATTGGTAAAGTTACTACAACTACTACAAAATATAAAAATAAGTTACGCGTGAAAATATCAAACAAAAAGCAATGTATTCGCATGCAGAATATGCGTATATAGTGGTCACGTTTTCCGAAGAGGCAATTTTTGCATGCTATTACAATTGTCGCTGCAATACAATGCTTGCGAAACAGGAAATTTGATACAGCACCGAAGGAGTGAAGGCCAGCAAAGACGACGAGCCGGTACTGACGAAATCGTTTTGAGATTAATAGAAGAAGATCCCGGTTTGAGTACCCGGCAAACAGGGATTCCGCATGATACGGCATGGAGAATTTTAAGAAAGAATTCCCTGCATCCCTATTATTATCAAAAAGTGCAGGAATTGTCGGAAGCAGATTACCCGAGATGATGGTACTTATGTAGAGTATTTCATCAACGAATTCTTCCCAGACAGCTGTTTGTCCAGCGAATTAGTAGACGGATTAGTGCTGTTTCACCCGTACAGACATATTCAATTTGCAGCATATACTTGTACCTTATGTTCTTTCGGCCCGTTTGAATGCGCGGACCAACCCGGAATTTCTGAATGACACACTGTTTGAGGACTTGCTGCCTTTAATAATCTTTAGGGACATGAGGTTTATGCACGATGGTGCTCGACTAATTTTTTTTATCTTACGGTTCGCACCATCCTCCACTACCAGTATCCAGACTGCAGAATCGGTTATGAAGGGCTCTCACGTGGCCACCTCGCCCTCCCGATTTGAATCCATTGGATTATTGCATGTGGAGTTTTCTGAAGTCTTATGTTTACAGAAGGTAGATTGATGTAGAGAAAACTCTTCGCCTGCACATTGAAGAGGTGGGGACGTTGCTGCGTAATCGTCCGGATATCCTTTGTTACGATTAGATCCGTCGAATGCCGAACCGTATGTGTCTTCATGGAAACGGTGGAGTGTCTCAATATCAAGTCTCCTTATAATGTAACTTCCTGCAACGATTTACATGCTCTGGGACCCATTTGTGTTTGTGAGCCCTCGCTAGCGATTCATTCGTGTTTGTGAGCTTTTCCCTGTGACTCGTTTTTCTTCGCCTCCTCCCGTGACCCATTGCTTTTGTGAGCTTTTCCCTGTGTCTCTTTGTTTTTATGCGCCTTCTCCTGTGACATTTTTGTAATTGTGAAACTTCCCTTGACGTCATTTGCCACCGTGTTGACGTCGTCAACTATTGCACTCACCTGATGACTCCACGCAGGGTGAAACGTCAATTACAATACGGACTATTCGAGCTATTCCTCTGATCGTGTTCGACACACCATATCCACCAGGATGCACCTCCCTTGGCGAATTGTAATGTAACCGTCACTGTATATAATAACCGGAAGTACATTCCTGCATTCCTCCCTTGATCGTATTCACGTATGGAATTCCACCACAGCACATAGGGTCGCAAAGCTTTGGTGACTACAGCGCCTCAATTTTCGATCCGAACTTCATATATACCACAGAGTAAACATGTAGTGATTAGAATAATCGTTTTTAATTATTCAAAACTCAATAGAGTTGGACTATCATTAAATAAAATATTTAACATCCAACAAAAAACACCTTTATTCAAACTTAATTAATTTAATTTTATTTTAATTTTACATTATAATAGCTCTTGTCGTGCACAGCTATAGTTATAATACAGTAGAATAAAATGAGTGAACACTGATAGTTCGTAAATAGCGTTACCATCATGAAATTATTAATAATTATTTCGGATTTAATTTTTATTTAGATTGATATAGGATTGACTATATTATTCAAAATTGACCATCTAAACGAATATTAATTATTAAGTTCCTTTCAATTCTTATACACTTCCTGTTTGGTTCTAATTTGAAGGAAGATAATAATCAAAATTTTCTAAATTAACCAGGCCGAACTTATCGACATTGCATTCATAAGCAACGACACAAGCATTTGGCCAGTCTACTTCGAGTTTCACTTGGTCCTCGAAAAGAATTCGTCCGTATTTTACTACTACTCCATTCACAAGTATTTGAGAGATGGTTACACTGCCGGTCAGCTACGATGGGCAATAAGGGCCAACATGGACATTTTCAAGTACTATAGTGTAGATGGAAAGAGGGCGGGGACTATGCCCTTACAGCGAGATATAAAATCAGCCCAGACACAGACTGTACAAGACTGGACATATATGTTCAAAGATGGAACAGTTTACTCAAAATATCAGCAAATATCGTCTAATGAAGACATAAACACTGTGTTCGGTATTTATGGTAATCGCTTCGGACTGTCTCTACTACAGACACACAAAGAATGGGTCAGTGGAGGACCATTCAAGCAGGTTAGCTGTCATTTAGTCGATGTTCATAATAATATTTTCTCATTTTCTTCCCCTAATTGGTGTATGTAAAATAAGAATCAATGCCAAAGTATTATACCCTCCCTTGCCTATACTTCCTTTTTATGTTCATAATGAATACTGATTTATTTAAGCTGACTCATAGGGAGGTCAACAACTAATTTAGAAAGTTGATTTTTTAAATTCACATTAAAATGAAATCATATGTTCATAAATCAAATAAAAGCTTTGGGAGAAGGTTTAAAGTTTTCTGATATATTCAAAACTTACATTGTATCCTGCTCAAAGAATTTTAAAATGGATGCCACTGAGAAATTTCAAATTCATTCCAAGTCAATAAGCATGACTCTAATTAAGCTCAGTTCTTGAGAGTAGATAGGAACGATAATTTATGCTTTCCTTATGTAGGTTTATTAAAGGAGTGAATTTAAATTCTCTAAAAGTATTAACACAACACACGACGAATAAGATAACCGCGGCGTTGTTTTCCAATTTTTTTAAATATTGATAATTTGGATATAGTTCTGATGGATAAAATAATCATTAACACCTAATGTTCGACTAATCGCATTTCGAAGCAACCTTCAAAAATTCTTTGTTGTAGGACCTGACAACACACACCGGACATTTGTTGCTTTTCCATGAACACTCGGGACACTACGGCACTCCAGAACTGGTACCCACAAAGGGATGGACCAAAGTGTACGGTCCAATCGGCTTATATTTCAATGAAGGACTTAGTCTTTCGGAAATGTATTCCGACGCTCAGAGACAACTCAGAGAAGAGGAGAAGAAGTGGCCGTACCAGTTTGTCACCGCACCAGAGTACAACGCACAAGGGAGGGGCAGTGTGTCGGGAGTACTTACTGTGGATGGGTCGCCGAATAAAGAGTGGACATACCTTATTCTAACCGAACCTCATGTTGATGATCCACAGTTTGAGTCGGCCACTTACATGTATTCCGCAGTAGCAGGAAAAAATGGTAATTGTATCGAAATTCTGTTTACATAAACTAATTCAGTAAGATTTAAATACAATGTGACAAATTCGCTAATTTTTAGACTACTTATTCTGAACCTCATTTGTTTTAATTTTTTTTACTTAAATAATACACATTAGAAATAATTTCCCATATTAGACCTAATTATTAATCAAAAGATCTTAAAATACTCAAAATTTTAATCATATTTAGGTGAATTCAAAATACCAGCTGTGAGACCAGGCACATACAAACTGCAAGTGATAGCCAAGGGTGTGGTTGGAAGGTACATTCAAGACAACATTCACGTCTATCAAAAAGAGAACAGTGATCTTGGCACAATTGATTGGAAGCAGGAGACCCATGGCGAATTACTTTGGCAGATCGGTGTGCCTGATAGAAGTTCTGCAGAATTTAAATCGCCACCTGGTTTTCCATCGCCTATCCCTAATTTAGAAGGTACTTTATTATTTTTGAATGATTTTCTTGTCTGAGATTCTCAGATTGTAAATTAATACAAGAGAATGCTACTTGTAACGACTGGTCTACACATGCTATTCTCAAAGTAGGTTGATCCTTTGATAAGTATGGTCACGATGCAAGAGCTCTTATTTATTAATACTGTATGAAACATTTTGACATTTAATAGTGAAAATTAATTTTCTTATCTATTACTTTACTACATCCAAAGCTCACTTGGCGAGATAATAATTAGGTAAATTAGTAACTTGTCATTTGTGGCAAACGTTGTGAGACAAAGTATGCCCAATTGGAGAATGCATAACCAGACTCTAAAGGACTGAGTAATGATGAAATTTTCTTGTAATTCAAAGACCTCTAGTACACAAAAACACATGTAATTTGTTCCAGTTGTCTCATTTATTAGCAAATTTATTTTGAAGTTTGAATAGTGGCTACCTGTAATACAAGTGCTGGGAACTCCTAATTGAAAATTTCTATTTAAAACGCACTCCCAAAACGAAAAACCTACTTTACTGTGCAAGCTTATTCAGTTTTAATGTTACCAAATGTGGTAATTTTGTTTAGAGTACCGTAAGTTTGGCACATGGCTCAGCTATCCCAAGACATTTCCTAACGATCCGGATTTCACAGTAGGTCTTAGTGACCCAGCCGAAGACTGGTGCTATTTTATGCCCACGATCAAGACACCTGGCTTTCCTGCTCAACTTAAACTGGTTAATGTCACCCAAAATGCGCAACCTACCATCTGGAAAGTCAGATTCAATTATAGCGGGTCAACTAAAGGCAACGCCACATTAATACTGGGATTTACTGCTAGGGTCAAAGCCGGTATTCGTGCGCTCATCAACGGTGAGGAAATACTTGAGGTAGTCGATTTTGACGGACCGCAAGGCGATTCTGCATTGTTTCGTCAGGCAGCGCATGGTATATTCCACCAGCAGAGTGTGACGTTCGGCCTATCGCTATTGAAGGACAAGAATATTCTAGAGTTAACACCTGCTGGTGTGGTGAATCAGAATCATTTTGACAGAATGATGATGTGGGACTTCTTGAGAATGGAAGTTAGTAATTAATTGTGTTTTCATATACTATAGAAAAGGTTTGTTTTGTTAATTATCAATGAATAAAGATTTAAAAAATTTTGTTTTGGTAAAGACTGGCCCTTATATGTATAGGATTTTTTTTTCAAATTTTGAAGTTACTATCGCCTGAAACGGTTCTGAAAAAATTATAAGCTTAATATTTCAGTTCAATTTATGCAAATCAAATTCGAAAACTACCTAATTTTGCTTGCTGCTTAGGGTATAAAAGATTAGTACGTCAGAAAGTTTTAAAAAAATGAAATGAAGTTTTGAAAGTAGTTATTATACTTTCAATATAAGGTTAAAGGAACAAATAAAAACAATGAAATTTTTGCACGTACATAAATATCGGGTTGTTCGGAAAGTCATTTCGTTTTTTCCCGACAGAGGATTTAATTGTATTCTTTTGCACCCAACTTCACATTTAAGCCGTATAATTTTTATATGCTTTGAGAGCTCATATAGCAAGGCTTGTGTGTGAAAAATTCCAATTAATTCTACGCAGTAGTTTTTGGTTGGTGCCCTTTTAAATATGGAGAGCGATAAGCAGCATTTTCGACATATCTCACTGTTTTACTACAGAAAGGGTAAAAATGCTGTTCAAGCCAGAAAGAAATTGACTGATGTGTATGGAGAAGGTGTGTTGACAGTACGCCAGTGCCAGAACTAGTTTGCTAAATTTCGATCCGGCAATTTTGATGTCGAAGATGCACCAAGTTTGAGAAGGCCGGTTGAAGCTGATAAAGACGCGATAAGCGCACTAGTTCATGTGAACCGGCAATAACAACACGCGAGATCGGATTGAGGTTAAATTTATCAAATTCAACAGTTTATGACCACTTGAAAGGCCTGGGATTATTCTCGAAGCTCGATGTATAGGTTCCCCATGTTCTCACAGAGAGAAATCTGTGTCGCCGCATTGACGTCTGCGATTCGCTTCTCAAACGTCACGAAAATGATCCGTTTTTGAAGCGCATCATCACTGGGGACGAAAAATGGGTTGTATACAACAACGTCAAACGCAAGAGGTCATGGAGCAAAAAAGATGAACCGGCTCAAACCATTTCCAAAGCCGATATTCACCAAAAAAAGGTGATGCTGTCTGTTTGGTGGGATTTTAAAGGAATCGTTTTTTTTGAGCTTTTACCGGATAACACAACGATTAATTCGGAAGTCTACTGTCATCAGCTGGACAAACTGAATGATGCACTTCAACAGAAAAGGTCAGAACTAATCAACAGGAAAGGTGTAGTGTTTCACCAAGACAACGCGAGACCTCACACAAGTTTGGTCACTCGCCAAAAGCTTTTACAGCTTGAATGGGATACAATGCTACACCCACCATATTCTCCAGACCTGGCACCATCGGATTATTATTTGTTCCGGTCACTCCAAAATTTTTTAGACGGTAAAACCTTCACCTCAAATGAGGAGGTCAAAAACCTCCTCGATCAGTTTTTTGCCAGCAAAGACCAAAAATTTTATGAGCGTGGAATTATGCTACTACCAGAAAGATGGCAAAAGGTGTTGGACCAGAACGGTCAATATATAATTTAATAAAGTATTTGTTTATTATACGAAAACTGTCTTTCATTTCCACAAAAAAAGACGAAATGACTTTCCGAACAACCCTATACATAACTTTATTATTCATTTACGCGATCTACAGATTCGAAGACGTACTTGCACTCTATGTTATTAGGGTTGCATTACCAGTGTGGATTGTTTTGAGCTGGGATACTTTCTTCGGTAATCGATGTTTTTGCTCATCAGTCGAGCTTAACTGATTTTCTATACAATTCTTTTCGCGCGTTGATAGCCTTCATATGATTTAACTCAGAAGGAGCGAGAAATGATGATGATATAAAAACGAGTAAAAATATGTTTTTGTTTTATAAGAAGTAAATTCGTCCAATTCTTCCATTTGTTCAAGCTCCGAAAGTTTGTATGTATTTTTTTTTTTGGTAAACCGTATACCTCTTCATTAGTTTCATCATTAAAATCTTGTATACATCTATTCTTTGACACATCATTTCCTTTACTTTAAAGGAAACATCATCAACAAAAAAAGAAAAGGCAACCACCTCGGGACTTAAGTACCACAAGTGCTTATTGAGAATATTAATCGAGTGTCCTGGTTTGATCAGTAATATATGTGGTTGATCAAGAAAATCCCTTCCAATTATTAAATCATGTGATAAGGAATCATCCGGAACTATAATTGCTGTGACAATTGCCGATGCTTCCATGATTCAAATAAAAAGTTTCGTAACGGAATTACAAGTGACCGTGGTTCCTTTGTTTCCCATAAAATCTTTTATAGTAACTATATTACATAGTTGTGTTTTAAAATTAAACATGTTTAATTCATTAGGATTTATAATAACAATATTAACACATGAGTCAGATTTCGTATTCCCGAATGGGAATCGTTCCTTCGTATGACCTAATTTATTACAACGCTTACATTCCAATTTCAGCTTTCTACAATCTCTCGCAAAATGTCCGAGAGCACCACAATTATAACAATTACAGGGTTGTTATATAAATGAAGATGTTTGTGTGAAACCTTTCTTTCGTTTTGTCGTTCGTGACTGCCATTGATTAACTTTATCATGACGAAAACTCGTATTTAATTTCCACTGGCTATAACTAGTACTAGGAATATCGTTTGTAATTGTTCCTGGCATACCACCCAACGTGTTTAAATAAGCATAGAGGCTATGTGCCTCGCAGATATTACAGTACATGCAATATTTTCATTACTGATATTTCCAATTACAGCATCTATTAAATCATCATCTGGAATTTCTAAGTTTAAAGCTCGTAATTTTGAAAGCTTTTGAAAGCAATAATCGCCTAAATTTTGTCCGGATGGTGTTTCATAATTGGTGGCATCTTTTAGTAGTTTAGAAAATGGAACAGACTTACGAAATTGTCCCATCATGTTACTCTTTATATTATTTCAAGTAGCATCGAACTTCATTTGTTCGTCAAACCATTGCCGTGCATTTCCTTGAAGTCTGCTGGCCACCAAATGTATAATCATGTCATTGTTCCAGTTGTATCTTTCCGTTAATTGATCCACCCTATCGACTCATCCTTCCACCACGTTATGGTCTCTCGCTGGGTCGAAAACAGGAATCATCAGTTCATCCCCGGGACGTAGAGCAGAAGTTGATTTATTTTTTTAATAAGTATAACTCTCATTTAAGCAATTGTAATTGTCTTTTCACACCCCGACTATCATTAGACGACGACCAACTATCATCACAACTACTTGACGATTACTCTGACGGTACCAGATTTCTTACAGTAGGGTTAATTTTAATACATTAGAGTAAATTAATTTTTGCATCATTTTTTTCTTTCTTTTTAACAATACGGTACCTCAAATTAATTAGTACAGCATGTAACGGGCCAGGCAGTTCTCCAAGGTCCTGCTATCGCGGTAGTGTGGTGCGCGGTTAAGGAGTTATAGCATTATAGGTGAAAGTGCGCGTTGGAAGAGGATCATCGATCGACGCCACGAGACCTCCCGCCAACAGTAGTAGACATCTTAGTGTCCAAGGGTGTGGACGCATTCTAAGACTACCATTTGTGAAGTGTTTTCATTTCACCTTCGGACAGGGGCACGAAGACTATTTATAATATTACATACACCTATTTTTGATTTCGTGATTCTTTTTTTATTTTGGGTTCGATTTCTCTTTCTTTAATTTTATTTTTATTTGAATGTTGAATGTACTTTTGTTTTTTAACATGTTTGTGTTTATTAGTAAAAAAGTAAAAGCTGGTTTTTCCTTTCTGTTATTAAAGAATTCACGAACTAAACCGGTTAGGCTCGTTACACCCTCCCTGAGAATCGTATCCAGCTTTGCGCGCAATTGCATTATCCCTAAACTAGGAAAGATGACAGTAGCAGCAACGATGATACGTACCTAAACACATTATATATTCGTTCAAATATTCTGTGACCTACGTATAGTTGGGTACATATCGTCGTTGTTGCTATCACCTCTCGCATTTTAGTGATAAATCAGAATTGCTAAAAGCTAGAGATCCCGGTTCGATTCCAGGCGAGGACGTGACAGCAGCAAAAATTCTTTCTTATTAATTGTAGGTTATATGTAGATAGTGATAAAAAAAATTGTTTGAAAAATTTAGTTCACTTTCATGTATTAGAATAGAACAAAACTGAAAGAGAAACTATTCGTGAAAAATAAACGCAAGAAAAGTGAAATCTGAAAACTATAAGAAGAGCATCATTATTAAGGATAGACAATAGAAAATATAGATTACGTATGTCAGTAGGGGTTGTAAAATAGAGATTTGTTAATAAGAACGAACGCAGTAAAAGAAAGCTAAAATTTAAGGGGTATGTAGAATTAGATACAGAAAAGGTTTAATAAGTCAAAATAGACATCAAGGTAGAAAATGGAAATATGTACAATCAGAAATGTCTGATAAGAAAGGTATATAAAAGGGGATATATATAACAAGAAAAACGTGTGCGGTCGGGGACTCCCGTCAAGAACGAAGTTCCTTCAATTCCGAAGGTACGAATGTTATTTGAAATAAAATCTGTAGTTACACTTAATTTTTATTTTTTATCGTTTTGCGAGCTGACCTACGTTATGGTTTGGAACTACAATAGCTTCTTATCGTATGCAATTGTTTGTCTTTCTTATACCTTAGCGTTTGCGATCTATCATTGTCAACGTGTGTCAATGTTATCATTATTTGTTAGTATTACATAACGTAAACGCAATAATGACATTATAACTCATTGACTGGCATGATTTCTTATAGTAAGACAAGAAACAGAAAAACAAATTGCATATTTTTGTGTAGCTTCTCTTACGAAATGTATGTCTGGCTGGTTCTAAGTGTGAATTGGCAATGTAAAGAGAAATTGCGATAACAACTAACCATCTACATCAACGGAGAGTGTAAACAATGATAGTTGTGTTGTGTAATGTAAATTTCAACAGCTTACCACTACGCCACTACACACACTCATTACGATAAAACATAATCAAATAACTACTTTGTTCATCGCTGATAATACCCAGTACTTCTTAAAGACCACTTCGATAAGGTATTATGAACACGAAACTGAAAAAATTTTACGTTAACATTAAAGGTGATAAGTAAATTAAATTTTCAAGCCATCTTTGAGGTATTGTCAAAGTGCGTTCCTTTTTTTTGTGGGTTGTTCCTCAATAACCCTACTTTCCTATTAAAAAAAAAGTCGCGCTAAAAAGTTCGGAATTTGGTGTACTTCATTTCAGCGATCATACACAATTTTGCAAATCACATTAGCGTTCTGCACTGGCGTTTCGTACCGATTATTCCATAATTACTATAGGCTGTTTGTAAATTAAACTTTGTCAATCACACTTAATCTAATCTGACAAATGACAATCAATGTATGAGTAAAAATATACAAAAGGAAAACAACGTGAGTGCTGCTAATCAGCGAAAGCTGCGTTACAATTTCGTATTTCTCTGTTTGATGCTACTAGGGCTGAATTGACAATTGACTGTAGTTTCAAATATGTTCTTTATGAACATTCGGGCCACTAAACATTCACTTAATTTTCTTATTTTATAGTGCCATATTACTTCCTGCAAATTTGCTGCTCATCTCAGAAACATCCTGTATTGAATGTATATCTAGGTTGGCGCCTTCGAACTTAAAATATACAACGGTGTGACCTACCTGCGACCCGTACAAAGCAAAGACTGGCTACGTCTCTGTTACTTGACAATTTTAGAGTTATTGTTATCGAAGACAAAATGTGAAAGTCCACATACTTGTAAAACAAAAAAGTTGTTAAATTTTTATTCATTGATAATTATTCAGTAGGTAACAACATTCCTTTTAGCATACGAAAGCACATTTAATTACTGACTTCCAGTCTTAAAAAGTCCCACATCACCATTTTGTCAAAATGATTTTGACTTACTGCGCCGGGAGGTGTGAACTCTAGAATATTCTTGGCTTTAAGCAGTGATTGACTGAACGTCATACTTTGCTGGCGGTAAATACCATGGGATGCCTGACGAAACAGCGCAGAATCGCCTTGGGGTCCATCAAAATTGTTCACCTTAAGAATCTCGTTACCGTTGATCAGCGCACGAATGCCGGCTTTGACATTAGCAGCTAATCCCAGAGTCAATGTGGCGGTGCCTGTAGTTGATCCACTATAGTCGAATCTGACCTTCCAGTTGGTAGGTTGCACATTTTGGGTGACATTGACGAGTTTGAGCTGGGCAGGAGAGCCAGGTGTCTTGATCATGGGCATGAAATAGCACCAATGTTTAGCCGGGTCACTGCTGCCTACTGTGAAGTCTGGATCATTAGGAAATGCCTTGGAATAGCTGAGCCATGTGCCAAACTTGCGATACTCTAACAAATAATCATATTACATTTTGATATTTTAAAATTGAATTAATTTACACTATAATGTAGGTTATTCGTTTCGGGAGCGCGTTTTAAATACAATATAACATAGATTAAACACTAACTCTGCTAGCTTGGTGTATGTTTCCATAACAAATTAAATTTACAACCCCTTATACTGTTCCTTATTTACAACTACTACTCTTCAATGTGGAATGTTAGGACAATGAGGCAAGTAGGGAAATTAGAAAATTTAAAAGCAAAGATGGATAGATTAGAATTAGATATAGTAGGTATTAGTGAAGTCCGTTGGCCCGAAGCTGGAGACTTCTGGAGTGGAGACTAGAATAATACATACAGGAAGGTGGAAGGTAATCCCAAGTAGGGCAGAGTGTAGAAGGTTATTTACAAAAAGGCGATGGGATAGTTATGATTAAATTAAACTCGAAGCCGGTAAAGACGGTATTAGTGCAGGTCTACATGCCTACATGATTTTACAGTGATGAAGACGTAGAAGCAATTTATGCAGATATACGAGGGTGGATTGATAAGTTTCCGGCCTGACCAAGAAAAACAAGGTTTTTAAAAATTTTTTTTTTTTATTTCTCAACATAATCTCCTCCAAGGCTGATACATTTCTCATAGCGGTGTTCCAGTCTATTAATGCCATCTCTATAGACTGATTCGTCAAGCTCCTCAAAATAACCATTTACAGCTTCGATTACTTCTTCATTGTCCGCAAATCTCTTACCGCCAAGCCATTTTTTGAGATTAGGGAACAGAAAATAGTCACTCGGGGCTAGGTCTGGAGAGTAAGGAGGGTGCGGCATCAATTCAAACTTTAGATCGTTGATTTTAGCCGTCGCAACGATTGACGTGTGCGCTGGTGCGTTATCGTGATGAAACAAGATTTTTTTCTTCGCCAGATGAGGTCGTTTAATTTTCACCTCGTGGCTCAAACGTTGCAATAAGTCTGCGTAGTATTGACCAGTGATAGTATTACCCTTTGCAAGGTAATCAATGTATATAATACCTCTTGCATCCCAAAAAACAGTAGCCATAACCTTGTTCGCCGAAAAAATTGTTTTTGCCTTCTTTGGAGTTGGTTCCCCTGGTCCAATCCACTGTTTAGACTGTTCTTTGGTTTCAGGAGTGTAGTGGTGGACCCACGTTTCGTCAACGGTTACGAATCGACGCAAAAATTCGCTTGGATTACGCTTATACAATGACAAATTTGCGGTAGAAATGTTTTTTCGAATCAATTTTTGGTCGACTGTTAGCAAACGCGGCACCCATCTTGCACAGAGCTTTTCCATATGCAAATGTTGGTGCAAAATATGTTGCACACGTTCATATGACATCTTACAGGTCTCAGCTATCTCACGCACTTTCAATCTGCGGTCTCCCAGCACTATTTGATGAATTTTTTCGATCATATCTGGAGTTGTGACCTCAACGGGGCGTCCTGAGCGAGGCCCATCAGAGGTGCTCACACGACCCTTTTTAAACTCGGAAACCCACTGCTTAACGGTTGAATATGACGGGGAGGATGTCCCCAGTGTTGAGTCCATCTCTTTTTTAATTTCCTTCGGCGTTAACCCCTTCAAATAAAAGTATTTGATGACAGCACGATTTTCCTGCTTTTCCATTTTTACGAAAACCACAGAGGCGTCTTGTTCAGCGTGCTGTCAAACCTACACTAGCAAGGAGATCGGGCTGAAACTATAGCTACAAGCTATCCAAGGATGGTACTATAGAATGTCACCTCAAGGTAGGCCTAGTGGCGTCATCTCTTGGTTAGGCCGGAAACTTATCAATCCACCCTCGTAGAAGACGTGTTAAGTTTAGTGGAAGGGCAGGAAAACCTAATAGCTATAGGAGACTTCAACGCAGTAATAGGTGAAGGTAAAGTGGGTGCAATAGCAGGTTCTTTTGGATTAGGCAATAGAAATGATGAGGAGATAGGCTGATAGAATTTTGCGATAAACATAACTTAACCATTGCGAATACTTATCAGATATCAGTTAGATTACATACTTGTTGGGCAAAGATTAAAAAATCAAGTAAAGGACTGTAAGAGTTATCCAGGAGCAGATATAGATAGCGATCGTAACATACTAATAGTAATGAAGACCAAACTTAAATTGAAAATTCTGAAAAAGAGGGAAGGTAAGAGACGTCTTGACTTAGAAAAGCTAAAATGTAATGAAACGCGTAGTAGGCTAGGTAAAAGGACAGACGAAATATTAAAGGCGGCGGGAGAAACGAATGACAAGGACATAGACAACAACTTCAGATATACTAGGTCTTAAACAAAACCAAAGTAGGTAACCCTGGTAGGAACCATACCTAAAAAGAGAGGCGCGGATAGGTGCGAGACATTTAGAACAATTACCTTAACTTCCCATGCGTCAAAAATTTTAATTAGAATTGTACAGAGGAGGATGGAAGAAAGGACGAAAGAACTATTAGGGGAAGATCAATTTGATAAAAAAAAAGATCAAAAAGAGGAACGTGGGAGGCCATTCTAGCTTTACGGGTAACAATAGAGAAAACGATAGAAAAAAGAAAGAGGGCGTACATAGGATTTGTAGATTTAGAAAAAGCTTTTGACAATGTTAAATAGTACAAATGTTAAATACACTTAAAAACGTAGGGATGAGTTACAAAGATAGAACAGTGATACTTTGTATTAAAAGGAACAGGCAGTTATAGAAATGGGGTTGCAACGTAGAGAAGTAAATATTAAGAAGGGAGTCAGACAGGGATGTACACTGTCACCACTACTTCTTAATCTATACATAGAAAACGCGATCAACATCATTAAAGACAGTACAACTGTAGAGATAGATATACAGGGGAAAAATATTGGTATGCTTACATTTACAGATGATATAGCAGTATTAGCATCTAGCAAGGAGGAATTAGAGATAGCTTTAAATATACTGGAAGCGGTACTGACAAAACAGTACTGTATGAAAATAAACATAAGTAAGATAAAAATACTGGTATGCAAGGGAAGGGAAAGTATAGAAAGGGCGAATATAAAGATAGAAGACGAAGAATTACAAGAAGTGGGCTTAGGCCCGATTTTAGGTATCTAGGAAGTCAGATAAGTCAGGACGGAAGGAGTGGTAGGGATATAAAGCAGAGGATAGCGCAGGGTCGAGTCAACTTCAATAAAGAGAAATCACTTCTATGCTCACGAACGGTTAATTTAGAAATTCGAAAAAGGTTGTTAAAGGTGTATGTTTGGAGCGCCGCGTTGTACGGGTGCGAAACATGGACAGTGGGTGCGGCGGAAAAGAAAAGGTTAGAAGCGTTAGAAATATGGTGTTACATGCGAATGATGAGGATACCGTGGATAGAGAAGGCTAGAAATGAAGAGGTATTGAGTCAATAAGAAATAGGCGAGATAGGTTAGTAAGACAGCTTCTCAGGCGTGAAGGTCTGTTCAGAGATATATAAGAGGCAGAATCGAATTTAATAAATAAAACGTTTGCCACTTAATGACTTAGGTTACTAAACATCCTAATTATGATCTGTCCAAATGAGCTTTGCATGCAGTAATGTAATAAATAAGAGCTCTTGCATGATGGTCATACTTATCAAGGCATCAAACTAATGCGAGAATGGGATTGTCACACTTTTTATTCCATGTGACAACCCTACTTGTATATATTCTCTTGCGTTACTTAGTGAATCAGACTAGAAAATAACTACAGTAAAAAATAAGGAAGTACCTGCTAAATTAGGGATGGGTGATGGAAAACCAGCTGGCAATCTAAACTCAGCCGAATTTCTATCAGGCACACCGATCTGCCAGAGCAATTTACCATGGCTCTCCTGCTTCCAATTGATCGTGCCAAGATTATTATTCTGTTTCTGTTGCACACGAATATTGTTTTGAATGTATTCTCCAACCACACCCTTAGCTATTACATGCAGCTTGTACGTACCTGGCCTTACAGCTGGTATCTTGAAATCACCTAATGGTTATTAAAATATTCAGTACTTTTAAGATCACTTAAAAATAATTGGTTAATAATGTGCATTAATTAAGTTAAAAAATTAAAAATAAATGAAGTTTAGATTAAATGGTTCAAAAGTTAGTGAATTTATCTTATCTTAATCTTAATCAATTAATTTAAATAAATAGAATTTCAAAATAATTACCATTTTTCCCTGCCACTGCAGAATACATGTAGGTGGCCGACTCTAACTGAGGGTTATTGACATTAGGTTCGGTCAGAGTAAGCCATACCCAGTCGTCATTCGGCGAGCCATCCACTGTAAGTACTCCCGACACACTGCCCCTCCCTTGTGCATTGTACTCTGGTGCGGTGACAAACTGGTACGGCCACTTCTTCTCCTCATCACTGAGTTGTCTCTGAGCATCGGAATACATTTCTGAAGGACTTTGGCCATCATTAAGGTAGAAACCTATAGGACCGTACACTTTAGTCCATCCGCTGGTGGGTACCAGTTCTGGGGTGCCGTAGTGTCCCGAATGTTCGTGGAAAAGCAACATTTGTCCGGTGTGTGTTGTCAAGTCCTAAAACAGCGGATCTATAAATGCTGCTTTGAGAAACGGTTAGTCGAAAGTGATTTAATCCATGAGAACTTTATCTAAATTATTAATATTTAAAAAAAATGAAAAAAGAATAAATGTCCGCTCTGTGGGCATCTTATTTGTTGTCTGTTAGTATTTTTACAAAATCTAAATTTCCTGCTATAAAGCTATAGTATGTAGGTAAAAATAAATTACGAAATAAACTAAAAAGGAACACATGGAAAAATCAGCCCGTACTGAGTCTAACACTATTCAAACTAAACCTCTATTTAGTCACAGTGTTTATAAAGACATACCCGACCCGCTCTAACAGAGGGCGTTGTGGAAATCAATAATAAACAGGAGGCTACAGCCAATTTGTTTGAATCAAAAAATGTTCGTTATGGCGGTATCACGCCGGTTATTAAATTGGTGAAATCATTTCGAAGAAGTAATGGACTGTAGATTTTTTTTTCTCTTAAAACCAAACTTTAACACAAAAATATCATTTAAATACAAGAACTAAAAAACACGAAACATTTTGAAAAGAGTGGCAACAGACATTGAGCCTTAAAAAAGATAATTTGTTAAACAAAGAAAAGTTTGAAAACTAATCGCAAAATACAGCTAATGAGGACCTAAAAAGAAAGTGTTTGATACGTTCAGGATCATGTTTGGAAGTGGGTTCCCAGGTCTATCCAATCTAATAGACTCCATGTCAAACCAAGTGGTTGTCCCTAACTCAATTGTTCTTCCCCTACTTTGTACTTCTGCCATGACCTCTACCAAGATTCTTTCAAGGGCCTGATTAAGACTTGATATGGTTCTAGTGCTCGTTTGTGTTACTTGCCTTCTTGAAAGAGTTTAAATGATGTCCTCTGTAGAGGTTACTCTTCTCTTACCACTAAAACAAGATATTGAGGAGAATTGTGGATAGCTGGCTGAGAGAAGTCCCGATTGGTTGGCTGAGGATAGTTTTGAATAATATTTCAGGACTGGTGGTCGAAAGCTGACTCGCCTCTGTACTGTAGTTGGCTTCTGGAATCTTGTTCCCATTTGGTCTCGCGTGTACCAGGTAGTGATGTTTGTGATCTGCGCAAGTATTCCTAAGTCCTCCTTGTAAGTCCCGAAGATGCAGTGGAAATAAATTTGTGCTGCTTCTTCAGGAGTGTAATTTCCTTGGAATGAGTAAGCCACTGCTTGTGCCCTCTTACATGTATAAAATCCTCCTGCCCCTGAGACATTGAAGAAAGCCAGAAATTTATCTTTTAATGGGGCTGGAGTTAGAGTGTAGATGTGAGCAAGCAGTGACAACGGAAATGCCATCCTGGTTGCTTGTCTTGTGGTTGTGAGCAAAGCTATGTCACCAAGTAATGAAACAGCAGTGGATAGCTCAGCTGACTGTTTGTTTGTTCTGGTCAACTCAATAAAATCGTCTATGCAGTAGATATGATTGTAAGCACGTTTCACTACATTTTCCCATTTCCGCCTATATTGACCTTCTGTTCTTATCATAATTATGACGGCTGTTAAGGGTCCTAAAGATTGAGCCAATGAGGCCCTTTTCTCTGGATGAAATGTGCTACCCTCTAATAGGATGTGATGGTGTCCACCAATTCCATATCTAGAGACTGCAATTTGTTTTTGTCTCTCCCCCACTTTTCCAACAGGCATGGATGTATGACCAATTCTTAATTCTTTTAACCTTAAACCGAAAGCAAGGAAGAAATCAAAATATGGACCTATTGTCCCATACCAATTATCAGCATAGTCAGGGGGGAAGTCGGCATATGCTAGCCCTAACTCTGTGGCTCTTGCTACCCATATAGCATTAAGCTCGGCCCTCTTGAATGGGAGTTGTTGGCCCATCGACGTAATTTTAAAATCAGATTGTTCTGATTTTACTCTTGTGTTCGAATTGACAGTTTTAAACTGCTGCCGATTGATTGTGTGTAGCGTAAAGAGGATGCTAGTTATTTGGGTAGCAAGGGTAAGGTCGTGTCTCTCAGGTGCATCTATAGGTAGGTTTGAAAACATATGACCAAAAACTCCGTAATACCCTCTGATGAGTAATTTTAACACACTGACTTTTCTATCTATGTTAAGATCAAATCTTGGTCTTTTGGGATCTGGAAGTTCGTTCCCCGTATCTGGATCAACTAGTATATTTGTTGTTACAGGTTGTTCCGGAGTTGGCGCTTGTTCTGGAATTGGATCTTGGTCCATTGCAGCTCCAGCTGGGTTTGACATTTTGAATTTGGTTTTTTTGACACAATGAACAAGACGAAGAAAGATCAGCTAATGCTGCTAACTGTTAGCGATGAATTGCACGTTGGCGATTTGCAACACAAAAAAAAAGGATTCGCTTTTTAGTTGTTGCCACTTATAATAAAAATAAATCGGACACTGGTAACTTAGAACACGTTTATTGATAAAATCCTTCGGAGAAGTTTCGTCAACAACTATATTATATTTTATAGCAACTCTATAAAGCAGCTGTAGTTAAAAGTGGTGTGCACCGTGGAAAGGTCAGTTGCTATCTCTCTGATTTCTAATTTCTAGGGGGTTTGACCGATCGGTTACAAAAATACTTAGGTACATCTGGAAACCCCCAAGATAATGAGATTCATGTTTCCAAGGATACGAATACATATTACCTGCTTTCAACTGTTGGCTATAATAATAATAATAATAATACTATGAATGATAATTTTAGAAAAGAATTTAAACAAAATAAAAAGAATCTATATATCTATATTAAAGTTCTTAACACCCACCTTTTGACAGCCACAATTCTTACTACAATCCGTCTTGCATTTATAAAANGGGCGGTCTTAGGAGATCGGCTAGAACTGTACAGTACTAGACGAAAATGTTTAGCAATTTCTTAAAACAAAAATGTATATAAATTAACAATAGAAAACAAAGCAAAAGTTTTATAGGTGTGTAGAACGTTAAGTTAATTCACTTGTTATTATTTTTGGCTAAATATGCTTTTAAATAAAGCATATTCTTAAATTTTAACGAAGCAAACTTGTATATAATTTCATTTTAATGCGCATTTGAAAAAGAAATACCAAAGGCAAAAATTCAAGTAGGTACCTTAATTATTTTTAAACCTCAATGTGTATCAGCTTATTAAATTAATAAGTATTTATTATGAATTTCGACTAAATGGTGACTAACCTGCTTGAATGGTCCACCACTGAGCCACTCTTTGTGTGTCTGTAGTAGAGACAGTCCGATGCGATCGCCATATATACCGAACACAGTGTTTATATTTTCATTTGACGATATTTGCTGGTATTTTGAATAAACTGATCCATCTTTGAACTTGTATGTCCAATCTTGTAAAACCTCAGCCGAGTCTATGTCTGACTGCGTGGGCATAGTCCCCGCTCTCCTTCCATCCACATTATAGTACTTGAATATGTTCGCGGGGGCCCTTATCGCCCATCTTAGCTGCTCTGCGGTGTAACCGTCTTTCAAATACTTGTGAATGGAGTAATAGTAAAATATGGATGAATTCTTTTGGAGAACTAAGTGAAACTCGAAGTTAATTGGCCAAGTGCTTGTGTCCTGGTTTGTGAATGCAAGGTCGATAAATTCAGCCTAGTTAATTAAAAAGAATTTAAACGTTATCTCTCTTTAAATTACATGTAATTGCAATCAAACCGAAAGTATATAAGAATTGAAAGAGTCCTAATTAATTATCATTAATTTAGATAATCAACTTTGAAGATAACGAGTTGATCATACTTATAAAGAATAATTTAATAGATTCGAAATAAAATATTTTAGAACTAATTGGTAATGCCAAATATTTATTAATTGTTTTCGTCGCATTATGAAGGTTCACGTTAAGGTTAGTCAACTAATGACACTTTTTTGTCAGTATTCACTAACATCACACTACTATTATATGACTTTGATAAAGATCTTACAATGAAAGACCTATTGAAAAAGGTGCACAGCAATGACTGCTGTTGCAGAATTAAATTAGTCAAGTTTGACGACGTGGTGCCATTTGTTAGATGCAAAATATTTTGTTTAATAATTGTTTATTATTTAACTGTGTTAGGTTTTATCTAATAATAATTTTTGCTAATAGGTTCATTATTGCAACGTCAAATATTATCTAGTTGGAAAGCCTAATGCAGTTATATTGTTCTCTTATTATTCTGTATGTTCAATGTGAGATTAGCGGCAAAGAAATCCAAATATTCTGAGCACATATTTGCCAGAATTAAATAGGTATAATTTCACCCAAAAGCAATCCATAGAATTTGAAAACTGCAAACGTTAATCTTTCAAATTTAGAAAATTAGTATTAATCAGATTTTAGTCGAAAATTGAGGGATTGTTAAAAAGAAGGTATTGTCGACTATTTATCTTCCAAAAAGGCTATCGCGACACTCACACTCTGTGTTATTTTCATATTTCCCACATTAGGTCCAACCGCAGAACTCTTGCCGTTTACATTAATATTGGCAAGGTAATAGCCAGAACCGCCTCTCAGCAAGTTTGTTGATTTGATACTACTATCAACACGCGAGTTGAAATAAAGTGCAGTGATCTGTCCCTTTGCTTTGTTGATAGTCATTGACAGCCTTTCGTTTTCGAGCACCACATTGCTGCCATCGGTGACACACAAGCGTTGGAACGATAGTGCCCTACATTGTTGACCTAAGCAATGTATTTTGGTTTAGTTGAATATGAAAGTATTAAAAAAATAAGAAAAATTAAAAATTTATGAAACAATGTAAAATATAAATGTTTTACTTTAAATATATTGTCATACGCTGCTAATCGCAAAGTACTAATTTGTTTAATTGTGACCTTAAATGCAGTAATTCTTATTAATTTTTTACAACCTAAGGGTACAACTTGGCTAGTAAAAAAACTATGTACATAATTTGTTTGTTTAAATTCTGACTGTCAAAAATTAATGTAATCACAATAATTGCATATACCTAAATAGCTTACCTGATGATGTACGGAAAAGCAGCAGGACCAAACTCACTATTAGACATTTAGTTGACATTTTCGACAAAATAACAATTGAGAATGCGATTTTCGATGTATTTATGCCTTAAGTGTGAAGATCGTTTCGTCTGATAGCGGTTTCTTGAAATAAAGCATACTTGACATAATCTGAAAAATGATAATGTTGATATGCACGTGCATTCTAAAATTTTTTTGGATTTGGTTAATTTACTTACGGAAACGTTCTCAGAGGTTTTGTCTGCATTCGATCTTTTCCGTATGCAAAGTGCTGCGAGTGTTAAACAGGAGTGTGTGGTAATTTCCAATGCACAAATCTAATAATAGTATAAATAGTACATAGTATAACTATGTGCATAAAGTTGTCATGCTATAGAAAAATTCTACAAAGTTATAGGTTCAATGAACACACTGAATCCACATTACCGTAATCACGTTTTATTTATTTTGTAAATACTTTTTTTATACCCGTGTAAGATGAGTAAAGTTATTTATTGTGAATCGAAGCTGAAGATAGAAGACGAAAGATTAGAAGAAGTGGCCGATTTTAGGTATCTAGGAAGTCAAATAAGTCAGGATGGAAGGAGAAGTAGGGATATAAAGCAGATCGAGTCGCCTTCAATAAAAAGAAGTCACTTCAATGCTCGCAAACGATTAATTTACAAATTCGAAAAGGATTGTTAAAGATGTACGTTTGGAGCGCGGCGCTGTAAGGATGCAAAACATGGACGGAAAAGAAAAGGTTAGAAGCATTTGAAATGTGGTGTTACCGGCCAATGATGAGGATACCGTCGATAGAGAAGGTAAGAAATGAAGAGGTTTTAAAAAGAATAAAAGAACAGAGGACTCTATGGAAGTTATTAAAAAATAGGCGAGATAGGTTAGCAGGACATGAAGGTCCAGTTATATTAGAGGCAGGAACGGTAGTTAGGAGAGGTAGATTAGACTACTGTTCGCAAATAGTTAAGGATGTAGGATGTTCTAGTTTTAGGGAAATGGGAAGATTAGCTCAGGATAGAAAACAGTTGAGGTACGTGTCCAACCAGTCTTAGGGCTAACGACCTTATGATGACGGTAATGAGTCGAAGCAAATATGTAGCTTTTTTAAGTTCGTGAAAGCAATTGCTCGTCAGTTATCTTTGGCTCTGAACCTCTAATCAATTGTCTTATTAAACTGACTAATCTTTATGAATTATCTTCTAATCAGTAATTTCGTATGAGACACGCGATTTATTAGAAAACTATTGTAGCTTCCCATTCAGCATGAACAACGTAAAACTGAATTGATGCTGTGTAAAATATTGTTCAATTTAGTTTTAACGCGTAGTTATTTTTTCTCTAATCTGAGGTTCTGACTGTATCAAATTTGTAAATATTATTTATTTATACTTGTACACTAGTTGGGATAAGGTAGGTGAACTACAAGCACTCAAATTAGTTTAATCAAATTTTATAACTTGAAAGGCTTTAGCAGTTGATTAGAACAGGTTTCCAATAAATTAGGTATATTTATCACAAAATTTAGCAAACTGACCTGAAGGTTTAGCCGATAAAAGTTTAGAACAAAGCTCTCTCATTTTGCACAGTGATTAATTCGAGTGAACGTGTAGTTACCGCATATATAACGGCGTGTTACAATACATAACTCCTAATAATACTATACGCAATTAATAAAATGGTTATAGGATTTTCCCTGTATTATTCATAAGATTTAAGTGCTAATTAAGTGATTGGTGGAGAAGCTTGTTGCAATAAACACTATGTCTGATCTGGTGTCACTGTAGAGTACGTATCATCATAGTGTCACAATGTAGGAGATTTAAAAAGTACCCTAGTTAACGAGCCGTCAGTGATTGAAAACAGTTGCCGCGTTATCTGACTTTTGACGAAACAGACATACCTATTCGTGACCTTCGCAAGCATCTTATCCGTAAACAAGTCAATTGTACGTAATGATTAGTAATAATCTGTAATCCTTAGCGTTTGATTAACAAAGTATTACCACAAAATACAAAAATTAGTTGAATGTAGAAATATCAAGCAAAAATCGATGTATTCGAATGCAGAATATGCGGACATGGTGGTCACATATGGATTGTGCAACGGGAATGCACTGGCGATATTACGCAAATATGTGTCATCGTCCTCATAGTCAGAGCTGTTGGGGCTTTCGATAATGTTTATGTATATCACTGAGTGGTGCGATATGACTAATGCTACTTCTTTCTAATGTATCTTCCTTTTCCTTAATTGCATAGCTCCTAATGACACCATAGGTATTTAATGAGATGGTTATGGGATTTTTCCGAAGTTGTTCGAATTTAAGAATTAATTGCTAATTAAGAAAAGGAAGACACGTTTGATTTCTGCTGCACTACGGTTATTTGTCAAGCACTTAATAAGCACTTAATCTTAAAACTCGAATAAAATCGAGAAAATCCCATAACTGTCTTATTTATTATCTACGATTTCATCACGTGCTATGTAATGTTAAACAGTTTCAACACAATCCTGCACTGTTGATGTTCGTCAAGCACTTATTAACACTTTTGTCCTATTGTTGAGCACCTAATTAACATCTAATTTTTTCTGATATATTTCTGATTTATAATATAT